>NC_081554.1:72814442-73096942 GCF_963082655.1 Stomoxys calcitrans | reverse complement strand
AAAATCTCTGACACCAAGTTTCGAGGTGTCTCACTTCACTTGATCTTTCCATCGGGCTTTTGGTTGTCCCGGTTTGCGTGTAACACCGTGTTTGCCTTCAAAAGACTTCTTTGCTGGAGCTTCTTTATCCATTCTGACAGCATGGCCTAGCCAATACCGCCGTTGCATTTTGACACGTGTAACTGAGTGCTTGGATTACCAGTGCAGAGGTCGTGGGTTCGATTTCAGCCAGAAGCCTTGGTCTGTCACTACTGCGGTATCACAATGGACTTTAAATTGTCTAAGTGAGTCTGCAAAGGACTGCCACTCTTACCTAACCTAACTATGCTATCGTCGTCATACAGCTCGTGCTTCAACGACGCCTATATTCTCCATTAACGCAAACTGGTCCATATATTTTACGAAGAATCTTTCTCTCAAATACTCCAAGCACTGCCTCGTTTGCTTTCACAAGTACCCATGCCTCAGAACCATATAACAACACGGGTAGTATCAGTGTGTTGTATAGTGTAATCTTCGTCTGTCGACAGGCCTTGTTTCCAAACTGCCTACTCAATCCAAAGTACCATCTGTATGCCAGTATTATTTTTCGATATATTTCAAAACTGGTGTCATTTGTTTCACTTACGGCGGTGCCGAGGTAGATAAAGTTGCACACAATCTCAAAGTTCTAAACTTTCTCAATTTCTTTATGTGGTCGGTTGTAAAAGGCGTTTTGGGAGTTGAAACCATCCATCCATCGCCTTATCTCCATTTATTGCCAAACCCATTTTTACTGACGTTCTTTCGATTCTATCGAAGGCTGCAGTTACTACTTCCGGTAACCGAGCTATGCATGTGTTTTCTTGTGTGTAGTGTACCATATCTATTCACATCTGCATCTCGTATAATCTTCTCCAGCAGGATATTAAAGAGATCACACGATAGGCTGTCTCCTTGTCTGAAATCTTGTTATAGAACAACACCACCTCCAAAATTTCAGGCAAATTGCGCCCTCAAGGGGTCAGAAAGTCAACTTGGGAGATCGGTTTATATCGGAGGCAGCGATATCAGGTTATCAACCGATTTAGACCATACTTGGTACAGGCGTTGGATACCAAACAGATGTATGCAAAATTTCAACCAAATTGGATTCGAAATGCGTCCACTAGAAGTCCAAGAAATCTAATCGAGAGATCGGCGGCTATATCAGTTTATGAACTGATTTAGGCTTGTTAGAAGTCATACCAAAACGATATGTGTAAAATTTAAGCCAAGAGGCACAAGAAGTCTAATCGATAGATCGGTTTATATGGCATCAATTGTTGGAAGTAATACCAAAACACCACGTGTAAAATTTCAGTCGAATTGGATGAGATTTGTGCCCTCTAGAAGCTCAAGAAGTCAATACCCAAGATCGATTTATATGGCAGCTATATCAAAACATGGACCGATTTGGCACATTTACAATCCCAACCGACCTACGCTAATAAGAAGTGCAAAATTTCAAGCGCCTAGATTTACTCCTTCGAAAGTTAGCGTGCTTTAGACAGACTGAGGGACGGATGGACATGCCTAGATTGACTTAAAATACCATGACGATCAGAAATATATATATATTCTTAATGGGGTATTCGAAGCATATTTCGAGGTATTAAAAACGGAATGACGAAATTAGTATACCCCCAACCTATGGTGAAGGGTAAACAAGTAAAAGTGAGCTAAGTTCGGCCGGGCCGAATCTTGGGAACCCACCACCATGGATTCTGCTAAAATATGGGAGCTACATTTAGTTATAGACCGAATTGGACCGTACTTGACACAGTTGTTGAGAGTCATAACAGAACACCATGTGCATAATTTCAACCAAATCGGATAAAAATTGTGTCTTCCAAGGGCTCAAGAAGTCAAATCGGGAGATTGTTTATATGCTAGCTTTATCATGTTCTTACCCGATTTCAACCGTATTTAGCACAGTTATTGGGATTCATAACAGAATATCATGTATAAAATTTCAGCCAAATCGGATGCACTTGGCTTTCAGGGGCTCAAGAAGACAAATCGGGAGATCGGTTTATATGGGAGCTATATCAGGTTATAGACCGATTTTGACTGTACTTGGCACAGCTGTTGGAAGTCAAAATAGAACACTATGTGCAAAATGTCAACCAAATCGGTCAAAAATTTTGGCTTCCAGGGACTGAGGAAGTCAAATCGTGAGATCGGTTTATATGGGAGCAATATCAGGTTATAGACCGATTTGGACCGTACTTGGCTCCGTTGTTGGGAGTCATAACAAAATACTTTGTGGAAAATTTCAGCCAAATCGGATGAAAATTGAGGCTTTCAGGGGCTCAAGAAGACAAATCGGTAGATCGGTTTATATGGGAGCTATATCAGGTTATAGACCGATTTTAACCGTACTTAACACAGTTGTTGGAAGTCGTAACAGAACACCAAATGCAAAATTTCAGTCAAATGAGGAAAAAATTTGCGGCTTCCAGGGGCTCAAGAAGTCAAATCGTGAGATCGGTTTTTATTGGAGCTATATCTAAATCTGAACCGATATGGTCCATTTGCAATTCCCAACGATCTATATCGATATTAAGTATCTTTGCAAAATTTCAAGCGAGCTTTACCCGTTCGGCCTCTATCGTGATTTCGATAGACGGACGGGCGGACATGGCTAGATTGATTTAGAACTACGAAACGATCAAAAATATATATCTTAGACGAATATTTCGAGGTGTTACAAATGGAATGACTAGATTAGTATACCCCATTCTATGGTGGTGGGTATGAAAAATGCCAATTTTAGGAATAAATTTTTTGTTTAAAAGCATAAACATAAAGAAGTAGTTATTTTGCCTGCTATTATTAAAATTCGATCAAGAATTAGCTTTTTTAAATTTAAAACAGCAGAAAATGTTTGCTACTTCAGCAACAAATTACTGCTGTCCCATTTTAAGCAGACTTTCTGCTGTTTCAGCAAACATTTTTGCTGTTGTTACTAACAAATTTCTATGAGTGTAGCCAGTCAAAGTGTTTTGAATATCATCACACACTTGATCATGCTATTCTTTCAATAGAAAGTACTGAATATGATCTCTAACTGGAAAATGTTCGAAAGATCACAGTTGGTGAGAGTAAGCTTCGCACTCTACTAGTACTTCGTTACCTATTTGTTTTGCTTTCCTTCCCGATTTCACGATTTTAGGTATTAAGCCTATAAAGGGACATATTTTATCCCGATTTTGCCGAAATTTGGCGCAGCAAGTTATTCTCTGGCCCACGAAATTCTTGCCGAGTAACGTCGTGACATCCATGTCGAATTTGGTCTTAGTCAGTTTATATTTGGATGTAGCTGCCATATATAAAGATCTCCCGATTTAAGTTCTTGGGCCCATAAAAGCCGCATTGCAAAGGCAAAGTTAACTGTGGTAGGTCCTTTGATGTCCGTGCTGAGTATGGTCTAGATTGGACCATATTTGGATATAGGTTAGCATGTCCACCTATGACGCTGAAGCCTGGGTTTGAAGCCTGGCGAGACCATCAGAAAAACTTTTCAGCGGTGGTTTTCCGCTCCTAATGCTGGCAACATTTGTGAGGTACTATGGCATATAAAACTTCTCTCCAAAGTGATGTCGCACTGCGGCACGCCGTTCGGACTCGGCTATAAAAAGGAGCTTAAACTTGAATCTGACTGCATTGAGCTTAAACTTGAATCGGACTGCACTCATTGATATGTGAGAAGTTTGCCCCTGTTCCTTAGTGGAATGTTCATGGGCAAAATTTGCATTTGCATACTTTCTGTTGCAGATTTGATGGTATTTGTTTAAAAACTGCCTTATAGAGCGATCTTTAGTTTTGTATTTTTTATGTCACAAAAATATTAACAATATTTTCTGATTGCCTTTTGCTTTGCAGGTAGAAGCAATGGTACAAGTTCGAATAACACATTTACATATCAGTTCCACGGTGATCCACGAGCCACATTTGCCCAATTCTTTGGCTCCAGCAATCCCTTCGCATCGTTCTTTGACATGAGTGATAATCTCTTCGATAAGAACGTTTTCGATTTGGACACAGAACATGACTTCTTCTCATCACCATTTGGCGGTTTGGGATCACGTCACGGTCTCGGTGGTGCTTTTAGGTAAGTACGAGTTGACTGCATCTTCATTGTGTTGTGGTGGTTTGCTTTAAATAATCCAGTGAAGACCCTCATTTAGATCACATTCATTCAATGTCCATACACCGTTCAAAAAGGAGAAACAACAGGATCCACCCGTCGAACATGATCTCTATGTGACATTGGAAGAAATCTATCATGGCTGTGTGAAAAAAATGAAAATCTCAAGGCGTGTACAACAGCCCGATGGGAGCTCAAAGAAGGAGGACAAATATGTGAGCATATCGATAAAGCCGGGCTGGAAGTCCGGCACAAAGGTGACCTTTCAGAAAGAGGGCGATCAGTCGCCGGGTAAAATACCTTCGGATATTGTGTTCATTATACGTGATAAACCGCATGCCATGTTTAAGCGAGAGGGAAGTGATTTAAGATATACAGCCCGCCTTACACTGAAACAGGTGAGTTCGAGCAATTTTTTTTTTTTAATTTGAAAAATTTAAATCTTCCTGCCATACAACTCTTTGGTAAATTTTAACTATGCTTATCTTAATCGGACCCACAAAGCTCCAACAGTGGTATGGTCATTAATCATTTAAAAGAAATGTCAGCAATACTTTGCAAATGAATGATAAATCACTAAAACTTGAATTGGGGTGCTTACACATTTGGACATGCATACCACCAATCGACAATGATGGTGACGATGATGGGACATGTATTTGAGTCGCAATTCACATATCAATCACATTGCATTCATTTTAAGTTCCGTTCTGTTTTTGTTTTGAGTTATTAGCCTTTAATAGAATATGTTTTGCTATAATGATACGAATTCCCATCATCAATATCCACAAATGAATGAATGGCCAACCTACCGATTGTCCAAACTGAATGCATGTCCACCAAATGTGGTGCAGATTGTTTGCCAGCCAGCCAGCCAGCCAGCAATGCTTTAATGCTTGAAAAATTGGAAAATTCTCACAGTTGGGGGCAAAATCTGTAAAAAGCCCAAACAAACACAATCAATTGGTGAAGAAACAAAAAAAAATCTATAAATTGCAAATTGTTAATTTAGTGTATAAATGGCTGTTTACCATATAAGCCAGAATACATCAACGGTCCAAAAACATAAAAATAAACAAGAACCATATTGACAGTAGCATCAACAGCAACAACTGCAACAACAATAATGATAACACTCCAAACTATCCAACCAAACTGGCGAACCATTCATCCATTCATTAATTTGATCAATCATTTTAAAGGCAGTTTTTCCCAAATTAATCAATGACACTTTTTCTATGCTCTTATTTTGATGTTTGTATTGAACATAGGCTTATTACATTGGGACTCTATATATTTTGCAAAGAGCATCAATTAAAACACTTTAACTACTAAGAGTTACTAGCCTTTGAACAAAATTTCAGCCAAATCGGATAACAATTACGCCCTCTGGAGGCTCAAGAAGTCAAGACCCCTGATCGGTTTATATGGCAGCTATATCAGGTTATGGACCAATTTGAACTATTCTTAGCACAGTTGTTGAAAGTCATAACAAAACACGTCATGCAAAATTTCAGCCAAATCGGATAGGAATTGCTTCCAGTAGAGGCTCAAGAAGTCAAGAACCCAGATCGGTTTATATGGCAGCTATATCATGTTATGTACCGATTTGAATCATTCTTAATACAGTTATTGGAAGTCATAACAAAACACGTCATGCAAAATTTCAGCCAAATCGGATAGGAATTGCTCCCTGTAGAGGCTCAAGAAGTCAAGATCCCAGATCGGTTTATATGGCAGCTATATCAGGTTATGGCCCCATTTGAACCATTCTTAATACAGTTATTGGAAGTCATAACAAAACACGTCGTGCAAAATTTCAGCCCAATCGGATAATAAATACGCCCTCTGGAGGCTCAAGAAATCAATACCCCAGATCGGTTTATATGGCAGCTATATCAGGTTATGGACCGATTTGAACCATTCTTAATACAGTTGTTGGAAGTCATAACAAAACACGTCATGCAAAATTTCAGCCAAATCGGATAGGAATTGCCCCCTGTAGAGGCTCAAAAAGTCAAGACCCCTGATCGGTTTATATGGCAGCTATATCAGGTTATGGACCGATTTGAACCATTCTTAATACAGTTGTTGGAAGTCATAACAAAACACGTCATGCTAAATTTCAGCCAAATCGGATAGGAATTGCTCCCTGTAGAGGCTCAAAAAGCCAAGATCCCTGATCGTTTTATATGGCAGCTATATCAGGTTATGGACCGATTTGAACCATTCTTAATACAGTTGTTGAAAGTCATAACGAAACACCACATGCAAAATTACAGCCAAATCGGGTAATAATTGCGTCCTCTAGTGGCTCAAGAAGTCAAGACCCCAGATCGGTTTATGTGGCAGCTATATCAGGTTATGGACCGATTTCAACTATACTCAGCAAAGTTGTTGGAAGTCATAATAAAATACCTCATGCAAAATTTCAGCCAAATCGGATAAGAATTGTGCTCTCTAGCGGCTCAAGAAATTAAGATCCCAGATCAGTTTATATGGCAGCTATATCAAAACATGGACCGATAAAGCCCATTTACAACCCAACCGACCTACTCTGATAAGACGTATTTGTGGAAAATTTCAAACGGCTAGCTTTACTCCTTCGAAAGTTATCGTGCTTTCGACAGACAGACGTACGGACAGACGCACGGACATGGCGAGTTCGACTTAAAAAGTCATGACGATCAAGAATATATATATATACTTTATGGGTCTTAGACGAATATTCCCGCATCCTATAATGGAGGGTATAAAAAATCCATGCAAAATTTTAATAACTACGAATCATAACTCACCACAGATCGCCCAATTGCTTTGTACGTGGTGAAAAAGTTTTCTTTGTCAGCTTCCCAAGTGCTGCCGACAAGTGTTTTGAGGACCTTGTTATACCCACCACCATAGAATGGGAATATACTTATCTAGTAATTCCGTTTGTAACACCTCGAAATATTTCACGATAGCGGACGAACACGTAGAGCTAGCTGCTTGAAATTTTGCACAGATACTTTGTATTGATGTAGATCGTTGGGGATTGCAAATGGGCAATATCGGTTCAGATTTGGATGTAGCTCCCAGCCCTGCAAGCCGCTACTTTTTTCCGATATGGCTGACATAGTGTTCTGTTATGACTTTCAACAAGTGTGCCAAGTACAGTCCGAATTAGTCAAGAACCTCCCATATAAACCGATCTCCCGATTTGACTTCTTGAGGCCCTGAAAGCCGCAATTATCATGCGATTTGGCTGAAATTTAGTGCATAGTGTTCTGTTATGATTTCCAAAAACTGCGCCAAGTACGGTTCACATCGGTTAAGGAGCTGATATAGCTCCCTTATGAACCGATCTCCCGGTTTGACTTCTTGAGCCCATGGAAGCCGCAAGTTTTGTCCGATTTGGCTGAAATCGGTCTATAACCTGATATAGTTTCCATATAAACCGATCTCCCGATCTGACTTCTTGAGCCCTTACAAGCAGCGATTTTTGGCTAAAATATTGCATGTAGTGTTCTGTTATGACTCTCAACAACTGCGCCAGATGGGCTCCCATATTTTGGCAGATTACATGGTGGTGGGTTCCCAAAATTCGGTCCGGCCGAACTTAGCAAGCTTGTACTTGTTTCTGCTTTGGACTTTATCGCAAATTGCTGTGGCATGTGGGAGTTGTCAAATGTGACGCCAAGTATTTTGTATGAGTATAGGTAGAGGTTTTCCCTGGCGTGCACACAGATAATTCGCGTCCCAGCGTTTCATGGCCCGTCCTCGTGGTGCTGACAGTGTCGCATGCCTTCGATAGGCCCAATAGCAGTGGTATAGTCCATTAAGTGTCTAGGCTACGGGTAAGAGAAGGGAGATCGGTCTGTACGACTCCCACCTGCTCGGATCCCATCCAGGCTTAAGTAGCAGGATCACTCTGCCCATCTTCCAGACATCGGATACTATAAGAGTGTTCAAAGACAGGTTAGGGACAGTTGTAAGGTACACGACACCAGGTAGATCCAGATTCTTCAGTGTCTGTGTAGTGATTCCGTCTGGGCCCAACGCCTTGGATGACGTGAGGCCACGGATGACTTTCATAAATCCACGTGCACGGTATCTTGTGTTGGCTGTCATTCGGTTCGGAGACCATGGACACGACGAATAGCTCTCTTCCTAGCCCTGTTACTCTTGGGATGCACCACAAATTGACGGTTGAACATCCTGGCTCATCTCTTCGGAACAGTCACAGTTACGCTTGAGCGAAGTCAGCCCATCTTTCAATAGCCCATGTCGTAAAATCCGGGGGGACTTAAACTTTTCTGGCGGTGCTTAGCCAATCACACCGAGGCCTTTCTACGCTTATTCAGTTATGTCGCCAAAAGTGACTGACTCGAACCCCGTCTACCGGGGGTACCCAGAACTGTCGCCGCAATATCGGGGCTGGGGTGCTTCTGTTGTGTATATTGCTGCACGGGAGAGGTAGGAGGGATCACGACTACGACGCTTTTTACCCACTACTGTCTATATTCGACCAGCACCCTGCAACGTATTCAGTGCGACTAAACTCCCGTAGTGACGTAAAGCTAGAGCAAGATCGGAAATGCACCCACTCCATGCACCGGTTACACCTCACCGACATCAACCGATGATGGAGGTGGTTCTGTTCAATCCCGGCAGGAACCAGACGTGTGTGGACAAGGCACTCCGGGATGTGTCGCTCCCATAACGAAAAAAGTACGAACACGTACTCTAGATCAAGCGGGTCTAGACAACATTCCTGCAAAAACGGTATCAATGCGTTGAATAGCTACCGGAGGAATGTGTCAACTGCTACAGAGCAAGGATTGATGCCGATGTGCTGGATGTATGTTCCGATTGTGATCAGGGACCGCACGATACACGTCACTTGTTTAACTGCCAGACCCGATTGGCTCAGTCCCAGATCCCTCTGGACGCACTCCACCTTAGTTGGAGGGTTCCTGGATCTGGATAATCAACAGAATCAAGCAGGCGAAAGATAGAGCACAACAACTGCGGATCAGTTACTGTAACTTGGGTTGTGCACATGTGGAAGCTACATCTAAATCGATTTCGATTTAGTAAAAGTCATAAGGGAAGATGGTGTGCAATATTTTGAGAAGATTGGTTGATAAATGCGCTTGCAAAGGTTGTAGAAGTGACAAGTAAAAGTGCGTTAATTTCGGGCGGGCCGAATCTTCTTTGAATGACTTCAAATATATAAGAGCAATATCAAGTTATAGACCGATATGTATCGTACTTATCATGGCTGTTAGACGTCATAGAAAAATTCCAACTTCAAAATTTCAGGCAAATCGACTCAAAATGTTATGACAATCTAGAATATACGTACTTTATGGGGTTACGGAAGAATATTTCGAGATGTTACAATCGGAATGAAGAAATTAGTATATCCCCATCCGATTGTGGATGGTATAAAAAATTGGGTGGCTCATTTGTATGGGAGCTATATCTTTATGTGAACCGATCCATGATATATGTGGGAGATATATCTAAATCTGAATAGAAAATAGATCGGAAGAAAATATATGAGGGAGCTGTATCCAAATCTGAACTGATTTTTCTCAGTTTCCATACACATTGTCGGTTTTACATTAGTGAAAGCGCCCTCAATGTCAAGAAATGCTTCCAATGTGTAATCCTTGACAGAGAGAGAACCCGCTATGTAGGCGACTAGGTCGTATGCATGCTGCTGCCGAGACAAGCGGTCGAAAATCTTTCGCCTTCGTGAAAATGACCTATGTGTCTCTATCCAACCAGTATGTACGACATGTTGATACAAGCTGAGTATACTTTCCTAAGCCCAGGAGCTAGTCTGCCTGTTCGCCTTTTTGTCCATCTCCAGTTGTGCACATAGTACAGATGACAATTTCAATCCGATCATCTTCAAAATTGGAAAAATTTTTCGCAAGGCCAAAAAAAAATAGCGGTTTTTTCTCTCTGTCAAGGATTACACATTGGAAGCATTTCCTGACGTTGTAGGTGCTTTCTGTAATGTAAAACCGACAAAAGTCATGAAGGGGCTGGAGTTTCTAGGCATCAACACTACAGTAAGAAAGTTTATAAATAACTTACTAACTAAAATATGCATCCGGCAGGCTTGGGATCTGTAGATTTAAAAAGCAAGGCATCTTCACAATGAGATGTATTGTCTCTTCCACTTTAGAATATAGCCATTAACAATATATTGGGTTGCCCAAAAAGTAATTGCGGATTTTTTAAAAGAAAGTAAATGCATTTTTTATAAAACTTAGAATGAACTTTAATCAAATATACTTTTTTTACATTTTTTTTCTAAAGCAAGCTAAAAGTAACAGCTGATAACTGACAGAAGAAAGAATGCAATTACAGAGTCACAAGCTGTGAACAAATTTGTCAACGCCGACTATATGAAAAATTCGCAATTACTTTTTGGGCAACCCAATATTATTGTCTATGGAAGAAAATGTGGTAAAACGGGTCGCGTAAACGGAAAGTTTCCCAGAACTCTTAAGAGATATACTTCAGGAAGCTCTACTTGCGACGACGAAGTGGTCTACCAAAATAACTCTAGGCGTAAATCCATACAGATGACAGAAATTCTTCTTTTCAGCAGGAGATGCAAGTTACTTACAGTTGCACCTGGGAGGAGTAAATGCTCCATTTACTGGAAGCGCTAAATATCTGGGTGTTTTTCTATTCAGGAAATTTAATTATGTCATTCCTTTTTTATACCCATCACCAAAGGATGGGGGTATACTACTCTAGTCATTCCGTTTGTAACACCTCGAAATATTCCTATAAGAACTCATAAAGTATGTACATTATTGATCGCCTCGACGATTTAAGTCGATGTAGCCATGTCCGTCTGTAGAAATTACGATAGCGGACGAACGCGTAAAGCTAGCCACTTGATATTTTGCACAGACTCTTTACATTGATGTGAGTCGTTATGAATTAAAAAAGGGTCATATCGGTTCAGATTTAGATATAGTTCCCTTATCTCCCGATTTGACTTATTGAGCCCTTACAAGCCGCAATTTTTGTCCGGTTTGGCTGAAATTTTGCATGTAGTGTTCCGTTAAGACTTTCAACAACTGTGCCAAGTACGGTCCGAATCGGTCTATAACCTGATGTAGCTCCCATATTAACCAATCTCCCAATTTGGCTCCTTGATCTCCCATAATTAATGGGCCAAATCGGACCACATATTGTAAATTAGAAAGAGTAAAGTTTTTGTACCAATGTACCTGTATCCGTTTAATAATTCTAATAGTCTCCGATAACCCTTTATGCCATCGATTGCGTGTGTATGATTGGGTTTTGCAAATTTTCAAATGTTTTTACGGTCAACCAATCAAAGTTTTATGTGAACATGCAAGTGTTTGAGTGTGTGTGTGTGTGTGTTTATGTTGACGAGTTGAGTTTCGAGTTGATGATGGAGTTTATTTTAGTGTCCATAAACCATGTGGACGCACTGCTGTCGTATAGAGCCACTTAGCACATGCAGACCGGTTGTATGTACGCTAGCTACGAAAAAAGGCGATTTGTTTTACAGTCCATGGGTCCATCTATGGCACCATGGATTTGTCACATGTATGTATCTCCGTGTGTGTGTGTGTGTATGTTTGTATTTCTATGTGAATTTTCCCATCGCTTTTATTTGGTGGATTTGAGTTTGTCGTTGTTCTCTGGTTCTGGTAATGACATGAAGTATGTCATGTCCACTTTACTTTGGTAACTGGGCTGGCTAAAACTGATATCACTTTTAGTACATGTGTGTTGTTGTTTTTTCTGTGTTATTTTTGGTCAATAGAAAATCAAAAAACAAAAAAAAAAAACCAAAGGTTTAAATGCTGTTGAGAAGTTTTTGGGTGATGCGGCTGCTGCCATGATTGAAATTGCCGAAAAAAGACACCAATATAAACCAATCAATATTTGTTGGATTTATTTTGTCAGGTTTGACTTTTAGCTTGTTATTTGTGACGTTTAGTTTGACGTTGATCAGAAAAATGGTTAAAATCCTCAACCAGCGGCTGGCCATTAGAAAATAAAGCACCCCACAGTCTTCAACATGACAACCATAACCCCAAAAATTAAAAAAAAAGAAAAACCGTTGAACCAACAAACCATCGATGCTTACCTTCATACATTCATTAGGTTCAGGCAACTGCAGCTGGGCTATTTTTGACAAATATTAGTATTAAACTGTGGAACAGTGATTATTGTATCACTTTTTGTTGAGTTTTAGCTCAAATAAAATGGAAATACAGGTTTAAACAAGTAAAAGCGGCAGGACCGGATCTTGGAAATCCACCACCATGGATTCTGCTTAAAATGTATACCAACTAAATTTAGTTGAATGGCATAATGGCAATATTCTACGTACCAAACTTTTGTCAAACCAGCATCTAGGAACCGAACAAGGATAATCGAGAGACCGGTTTATATGGGAGCTATATCAGGTGATGGGCCGATTTGAACCGTACTTGGCACAGTTGTTAAAAGTTAAAACAGAATACCGCACGCAAAATTTCAGCCAAATCGGACAAAAATTGCGGCTGGTAAGGGCTCAAGAAATCAAATCGGGCGATCGGTTTATATGGGAGCAATATAAGGTTATAGACCGATTTGGACCTTACTCCGCACAGTTGTTGGACGTCATATTAAAATACTACATGCAAAATTTCAGCCAAATCGAACAAAAAATGCGGCTGGTAAGGGCTCATGAAGTCAAATCGGGCGATCGGTTTATATGGGAGCTATATCAGGTTATAGACCCATTTGGACCTTACTTGGCACAGATGTTAGAAATCAAAAGAGAACCCTATTTGCAAAATGTAAGCGGAATCGGACAAAAATTGAGACTTCCAGGGTCTCAAGAAGTCAAATTGGGGGATCGGTTTATATGGGAGCTATATGGGGTTATAGACCGATTTGAACCTTACTTGGCACAATTGTTAGAAGTCATAAGAGAACACTATGTGCAAAATTACAGCCAAAGCGGATGAAAATTGTGGCTTCCAGAGGCTCAAAAAGTCAATTCGGGAGATCGGTTTATATGGTAGCTATATCAGGTTATAGACCGATTTGAACCCCACTTGCTACAATCGTTAGAAGACATAAGAGAACACTAAGTGCAAAATGTAGGCCAAATCGGATGAAAATTGTGGCTTCCGCTGGCTCAAGAAGTCAAATTGGCAGATCGGTTTATATGGGAGCTATATCAGGTTCTTGACCGATTTAGACCGAACCTGGCACAGTTGTTGGAAGTCATAACAGAACACTATATGCAAAATTTCAGCCAAATCGGACGAAAATTATGGCTTTCATGGGCTCAAGAAGTCAAATCGGGAGATCGGTTTATATCGGAGTTATATCCAAATCTGATCCAATATGACCCATTTGCAATCTCCACCGACCTACCTACATCGATATTAAGTATCTGTGCAAAATTTCAAGCGGGTAGCTTTACGCGTTCGACCGCTATCGTGATTTCGACAGACGGACGGACGGACATGGCTAAATCGAATCAGAATGTCGAGAGGGCCCGCTCCGCTGCGCCTTCTTTAACTCTATAATATCTTTTTGGGGTGGAGACAATTCGCCCTGAATGCGGATATCGAATTCGTGCCACTGTAGCCTATAATGCTGAACGCGTTCGAGTCCTGGCGAGAACATTGGACAAAACGGTGATTATCCCCTCTTAATGTTGGCGACATTTGCGAGGCACAATGCCATGCATGGTCATTTAAAAAATTTTCCTCAAAGAGGTGTCGCACTGCGGGACGCCGTTCGTTCGTGTCATTGTAGCCTATGATGCTGAACGCGTTCGAGTCCTGGCGACAACATTGGACAAAACGGTGTTTATCCCCTCTTATTGTTGGCGACATTTGCGAGGCACAATGCCCAGCATGGTCATTTAAAAAATTTTCCTATGAAAATTTTAAGAAAATCGGTTCAGCCAAGTACCATATAGCCATAATGAGTCTAATGGCGGCGTGACCCCTTATAAAGGGTGATTTTTTTTGAGGTTAGGATTTTCATGCATTAGTATTTGACAGATCACGTGGGATTTCAGACATGGTGTCAAAGAGAAAGATGCTCAGTATGCTTTGACATTTCATCATGAATAGACTTACTAACGAGCAACGCTTGCAAATCATTGAATTTTATTACCAAAATCAGTGTTCGGTTCGAAATGTGTTCATTCACCGTAACGTTGCGTCCAACAGCATCTTTGAAAAAATACGGTCCAATGATTCCACCAGCGTACAAACCACACCAAACAGTGCATTTTTCGGGATGCATGGGCAGTTCTTGAACGGCTTCTGGTTGCTCTTCACTCCAAATGCGGCAATTTTGCTTATTTACGTAGCCATTCAACCAGAAATGAGCCTCATCGCTGAACAAAATTTGTCAAAATTTGAACACATTTCGAACCGAACACTGATTTTGGTAATAAAATTCAATGATTTGCAAGCGTTGCTCGTTAGTAAGTCTATTCATGATGAAATGTCAAAGCATACTGAGCATCTTTCTCTTTGACACCATGTCTGAAATCCCACGTGATCTGTCAAATACTAATGCATGAAAATCCTAACCTTAAAAAAAATCACCCTTTACTTCGATCTGATTTTGTATGCCAGATTTGAAATCTACTCCCGAATACCGTTCAGTTGAGCCCCATATTGAAATGAATGTCCAATATGTCTGTTTGGGGGAGTTTTGGTGTTGGGGCGGCTCGACGGGTACATAGACTCAAATTTTAATAACATATTCGTATTCTACTCTTCAATACCTTTCATTTGATACCTATATTCTCCCAATTGGTCCACTTTTGATTTTGGGTTGTGTTTTTGGCATAAGGGGGAGGGTTCGTCACCCTTTCGATACCGAAAAATTATATAGCCTAATCTTCCTTCCAGTCCAACGTACACAATATGCGAAAATTTCGAGAAAATCGGTTCTGCCGTTTATCAGTCTATACGGAACAAACAAACCGGATGCCATATATCCGTGATAGGCTAATGTGCCCATTTTGGGCGTTTTTGTGGGGGTGGGGTGACCCCCTATATTTTGACATTAATTTGTTTGCCAGATTCGTTATCTACTCTCGCATACTTTTAATTTGTTGCCCATATTTTCTTTATCGGTCCACTTTTGATTTTGCATCGTGTTTTTGGGGTAACGGTGGAGGTTTCGCCCCCTTCCGTTTTCAATAAATTAGAAAGCCTTTTCCTACTTTTTGACCATATTCGTAATCTACTCCCGAATACCTTTCATTTGAGTCCCATATTGTCATAATCGTCAAATAAACCTATTTTAGGGGGTTTTGGGGCTGGGGCGGCCCACCAGGTACTTGGACCCAACTTTTTTTTATGAAATGCATACTCTACTCTTGAATACCTTTCATTTGAATCCCATATTGTCGCGATCGGTCTACTTTTATTTTTGGGTAGTACTTTTGGGGTAAGGGGGAGGGTCCGCCCCCTTCCGATATCAAATAATTATATAGCCTATATTTAATTCCAGACCAACCTACACAATCTGTGAAAATTTCAAGGTAATCGGTTCAGCCGTTTTTGAATCTATACGGAAAATGGAATTTTATATATAAGATGGGGTCGCAGATCAATATTTCGAGGTGTTACAAACGGAATGACTAGATTAGTATACCCCATCCTATGGTGGTGGCTATAAAACGAAATAATATAAGCGTTAAGTTCGATTTTATTTAGATGCTCAGTCCAACCCAAACAAAGCGAGGCCAGTTTCCTCGTTCGATAGTTCTCTATGGGAATGTTTCTTGGTCGGTTGCCGTAACTGAACTCCCCTTACCCTTCGTTTGGATGCTCAGTTGTACCATCGGCCAACAGGCGCTCTGCAATCCTAATGAGCTAGTGTGAAACCGAAACTCACCATTCGGCTCTCATACTTTGAAACTTAGAGCATGGGCAGACCAAATACAGAGTGGTAGAAATGATATCGCGGTGGTGGTTAACTTAGATCATAGATGGACAACATAAATATCCGCACATAACATATGAAACGAGTAGAAGCATAGGAAAACAGGCATAGGAAAAACGAATAGACTTCGTTCAGGCAGCCGAGAGAAGTCTATTCATTTTTATACCCTCCACCATAAGATGGGGGGTATACTAATTTCGTCATTCTGTTTGTAACTACTCGAAATATTCGTCTGAGACCCCATAAAGTATATATTCTTGATCGTCGTGACATTTTATGTCGATCTAGCCATGTCCGTCCGTCTGTCCGTCAGTAGGTCGGTTGGGATTGTAAATGGGCCATATCGGTCCATAACCTGATATAGCTGCCATATAAACCGATCTTGGGTCTTGACTTCTAGAGCCTCTAGAGTGCGCAATTCTTATCCGATTGGAATGAAATTTCGCACGACGTGTTTTGTCACGATATCCAACAACTGTAACAAGAATGGTTCAAATCGGTCTATAACCTGATATAGCTGTCATATAAACCGATCTTGGGTCTTGACTTCTTGAGTCTCTAGAGGGCGCAATTCTTATCCGATTGGAATGAAATTTTGTACGACGGATCCTCTCATGACCATTAACATACGTGTTTATTATGATCTGAATCGGTCTATAGCCCGATACAGCTCCCATATAAATCGGTCTCTCTATTTTACTTCTTGAGCCCCCAAAGTGCGCAATGCTTATTCGAATTGGCTGACATTTTACACAGGTCTCCAACATATAATTTAATTGTGGTCCAAACCGGACCATATTTTGATATCGCTCTAATAGCAGAGCAAATCTTTTCTTATATCCTGTTTTGCCTAAGAAAAGATGCCGGGAAAAGAACTCGACAAATGCGATTCATGGTGGAGGGTATATAATATTCGGCCCGGCCGAACTTAGCACGCTTTTACTTGTTCAAAGCTACAATAGTTCATTTAGTTGATGTATGATGATACTCACACAAACGAAGTTTGGTCTCTTCAACAGTGTGATTTAGATATATAGTTTGAAGGGTTCCCGATCTATTTTTGAGGTGATACCTAACAAAATGGCACAGTGTAGAAGCCCCTATACCATGCGGGAACAATAGCGTCTAGTAATGAGCAAAACGGCAATTTTAAATCATTAGTCCTACATTGAATAGTTCAGTGTTGAGTTTTTTTCCTATTGCTGTAGAGTTAGTAAACCATTTTTCTCTTCAAACTACTGTTCCAATTTATCATGTTCAGTTTGCTACTGTATGACTGGCTTATCCTCCGTCTCGCTTGTTTGTTTAGGTCGTTACATTTTTCACACATATTTATTTAACTAGCCATTAATGTGAGTGATCTCGACCAAAACAAAAACAAAAAATAAAAAACTCTTAAAAGTATAAAACGCTTTCGTTATATTTCTGGAAAATTTTGTTCGTGCTTTGGTTGTTAGACGAATTAACTTGGACTGTATGGACATAGCAAGGTGGGGGGGCTTGATTTTGTTGCTCACGTTTTTAATATTTATTTGTCACACATTTTCATATGGGAAGTTCAAGCAATTAGTGTCACAATATTTTTCATATGCAACTGGGTGGTTAACAAAGTTGATGTAAAATATATGTGTGCACAGTTGCCCATGAGTAAGATAAAGTTTTAAAATAACCTCATATGTATGAATGTTGAAATTTTTATTCTTATTGCAGTTTTTAACCTTTAGAGGATGATAATCAGGGTCAATTTGAGGAAATGTTTTACAGTCCATCACATGTTACTCTGCACATGGTAAGACTCAAGGTACTGTTACAACTTATGGTTCTTTTCACGATTGCCAAATGGTACCATAGAAAGTATAACCAAGTAAAACAATACTAAGTTCGATTGGGCCGAATCTTGGCATCCCACCACCATGTAAATGCAAATTTTGTCCATAAACATTCCACTAAACTTCTCTATTATCAATGAGTATAGTCCGATTAAAATTAAAGCTCAATGACAAGGGGCCTCCTTTTTATAGCCGAGTCCGAACGGCGTGTCGCAGTGCGACACCTCTTTGGAGAGAAGTTTTACATGGCATAGTACCTCACAAATGTTGCCAGCATTAGGAGGGGAAAACCACCGCTGAATTTTTTTTTTGATGGTCTCGCCAGGATTCGAACCGAGGCGTTCAGCGTCATAGGCGGACGTGGTAAGCACCACCCAGCGAATTTACTGCAGCCCCCAGAATTTTCGTTAGTATTTGTCCGTGCAAGACAGAAGTACTTCTTTTCAGCAGGAGATACAAGTTGCCTACAGTGCCACCTGTCTCCTTGGGAGGAGAGAATGTTCCATTTACAAATTGCAAAATACCTGGGTGTTCTGCTGGACAGGAAATTGAACTTCAATCCAACATTTTGGAAAGGGCGGGAAAGGCAACTCTTGCCCTATACCCCTGCAAGTGAGTCATTGGCAAAAGTTGGGGTTTAGACCGCGTGTCTGCAATTGTCAGACCTATAATGCTATATGGTGTTGTGGTCTGGTGGACGGCGCATTAAAAGTCCACCTACTGCTCAATACTTAACCGAATCCAAAGGATGGCTTGATGGATCACCATCTGACCATCTGATGCACTGAATTTAATGCTACATCTTATGCCTCTGGAATTTGTGGCTAGACAAATTGCAGCGCCCACTGCCGTAAGGTTAAGGGAGCTTTCTCCTTGGCCATGTGGCGGCTACGGACACTGTGTTATCCTCGATACAATGTCCGATGTTCCAGGCAGTGTGGATTACACCCTACCTGAGTCGTTTTTTGATAAAAAAAATACCGATAGAAGTTACATAGACTTCTATACGGATGGTTCAAAACTAGACGGCCAGGTGGGCTTTGTACTTGTAAGATCTAGAACTGCTCATATCGGAAAGGTTACCCAACCACTGCAGTGTATATAATGCGGAGATCCTTGCTATTAAGGAAGTGGTGGAATGGCTAAGATATAATGTCAAAACGACGATTAGAGTAAATATATTCTCAGACAGCCAGGCAGTCATTAAAATTTTTTAAACATAAACCGCCCTCGACTGTCGCAGATCTCTCAACGAGATGGCTGAACAGATGAAAATTCACCTGTTCTGGGTGCCGGGCCACAGAAATATCCCAGGGAATTATAAAGAGGGCGAGCTTGCGAGACTAGGAATTACCCTACATATTCCAGGGATACTGGAATCTGTGGATATGTCCTACCGACATGTAAGCTAAGTTTTCAGGACCAGACCCGAAGGACAACGAATGATAGATGGTCACAAAGTGGTGTCTGTGAGCATTCCAAAACTATGTGGCCTAATATACATTTGAAGAGGTCTACTGCTTTGCTGTCACTGGCTAGAACAGACGTCTCAGTCATTGTTTCCGTCATGACAGGTCACTGTCTAATCGGAAAACATGCTGATAGACTAAAGGTTGCCAGCAACGACTTTTGCAGAAGCTGTGAGGACATCGAATAAGAAGAGCCAATAGAACACCTTCTGTGAGTATGTCCCGCATTAGCAGTCAGTAGGAGTTGCACTTTAGGTTCTCATTTCTTTGAGAACCTGTCTGATATAGCGGATGTGAACCTTTACAAGTTATTGGGCTTTTTAAAGCCATCTGGATGGTTCAACGGTAGGAACTAGAAGACATCTTCCTTCTTCTGTTCCTGTGGTATCACAATGGCCGAAAAAGTCTAAGTGATTCTGTTGGCAGACAGCCACTTAAATCTAACCTAACCTTCTAAGAGTACTTGTCTGAATTGGCGAAAGTTATGGGGTTTTTGGTAAGTAGTGGCGTTAAAATTCGTAAGTTATAGGGTATTTAAAGCGATCTGGATGGTTCAACGGTAGGAACGCTAGAAGGCATACTCCGTCTGTTGTTCTTTTGGTATCACAATGGAAGAAAATGTCTCAGACAGCCGCTTTAAACTAAACGCTCGGCATTCGCCACACTCTCATGCATTGAATGGCAGAGCATGGGCAGAATAAATATAAAGTGGAAGTAATTTTAACAATTGGATGTGCTATTAACCTATAGCGCCTATATAATGATATCTCCCTATTATACCCTCCACCATGTCCGTCCGTCTGTCCACCCGTCTGTCTGTCGACAGCACGCTAACTTTCACAGGAGTAAAGCTAGGCGCTTGAATTTTGCACAAATCAGTGCAGGTCAGTTGGGATTGTAAATGGGCCTTATCGGTTCATGTTTTGATATAGCTGCCATATAAACCGATCTTGGATCTTGACTTCTTGAGCCACTAGAGGGCGCAATTCTTATCCGATTTGGCTGAAATTTAGCATGAATTGTTTTGTTATGACTTTCAACAACTGTGCTAAGTATGAGTGAAATCGGTCCATAATCTGATATAGCTGCCATATAAACCGATCTGGGATCTTGACTTCTTGGGCCACTATAGGGCGCAATTCTTATCCGATTGGGCAAAAATCGTGTACAACCGCTGCTTCCATGACCATGACAACATACATGCCCACTATGGCCTGAATCGATCTTTAGCCTGATACAGCGCCCATATAAACCGATTTCCCGATTTTAATTCTTGAGCTCCTACAAGGCGCAATTCTTATCCGAATGGACTGAAATATTAACCAATGTCTTCTACAATGGTCTTCAACATGCAATTAATTTGTGGTACGAATAGGACTATAACTTGGTATAGCTCCAATAGCATAAAAATTCTTATCCATTATTCTTTGTTTGCCTAAAAAGAGACACCGCGCAAAGAACTCGACATATGCGATCCATGGTGGAGGGTATATAAGATTCGGCCCGGCCAAACTTAGCACGCTCTTACTTTTTTAACTTTAACAGTAGTGCAGCTTAGGTTAGGTTGAAAAGAGGGTGCAGATATTAATCCAGTAATCGGCTTCTTGTGCTGTCTTAAATCTAAAAAGTAACCTCTAAAAAGAAATTTTTAAGTTAAGAGTTCCGTGCTACTTACAAATCATTAATTGTTTTCTATACCACTCCCCTAAGTCGGTTCATGTCTGGTATTGTGTCTCCACATAAGTGCCGGTATTTGTCAGACGCGAAAGCCGGGCAATGACAAAAGAAATGCTCCAACGTCTCATCATCTACCACTCATGCCTTACATATGCTATCACTTGCCGCACCGATTTTACATAAGTGAGCTCGTAGTCCTATGTGTCCCGTCATGATACCAATAACTATACTGACCTCCTTCTTGATTTCTTTCAGTAATAGCCTCGTCTTCTTACGATCTGGATCCCCCCCATAGGATTTTCGCAGTCTTACCGACCGTGTCGCTGTTCCATGCGCATTCGTCGCCCGCTCCCTTAACTCGGACTGCGTCGACCCGAAAGGCTTCGGGTTAACTAAGTTTATTGACGGCAGTCCTCTGGCCTTCACCGCCAAATCGTCTGCTCATTATTTCCCCTTATGGCCCGGCAACCAAACGATGCGGATTTTGCCATCCTCAGAGAAGGCGTTAATCTCCTTCCTACACTGCAAGACTGTTCGTGACCTAACCGTCCTGGTTGTTATTGCCCTTATGGCAATTTTACTGTCGGTAAAGATGTTCACACTAGACGTCTTCGCGTTAGCACCACACCACTTCACGCACCACACCAATATCCGCCTGCAGGACCGTATTATGGTCAGGCAGTCTAAAACAGATCTTAGTCCCTGGGTTCTCAATGTAGAGCCCTAAGCTCACTCTGTCCTCTAGCTTTGATCCATGACATGATTGCAACATGATCTTGCAGATGGCAATACTATGGCAGCGGTGACATTGCACCTGAGGAAACGTGGTGCGTTAAATTGGGCCACCTTCGTCTTCCTCGTGAACAGTGTTGAAAGTATAGGGTATTTTGTAGTAAGCAGAAGACTTATTTTTTGCCTTCCCTTATTTATTTTAGTTAGGAGAAGTTCATTACAACAAATCTTCTTAATATTCCTCACTCTCAATGGGCCTAATTGTTTTTTAGTACATGGTGTTTATATGAAGTGTATCACCAACAAGACAAAATTAATGAATTTGTTCTAATTGAAATCTTGGAACAAAAGTAAGTAAGCACCATGAAATTGTTGTCATTTTTCTACGGCATAGACTCTGCGCCAATGAAAAGAAAAGTGATTTATTGGTGAGCTACGTGCATTTCAATCACAATTTTCAACAACAGACTGACCTGGCGCACCTCACGCAATACTCATACATTTGTGTGACATTTAACGTTATTGTGTTCTGTTCGAGAAAATGTCCAAAGCCCAATGTCAGACGCGAAATACCATGTCTATGAGGGGAGGGGGATATCATACAATATTATTAAATTCTATTTTTGTAATTTTCCCAAAAACAATTTGTTTGAAAATCCTAAATGATTTTTGAAAACATCATAAATAATTCATAAACGCCAAAGACAAGAACCCCGAACAACATCACAATGTATCCATAGCCGGTGGAGCGAGCGATGTGGAAATGTGGCGTCTCAGCAAATAATAAATATTTATGAAATTAATTGATTTATAATGGCTAGCAGAACATCAACGAGACATATTTTTTGCTTTTTTTTGTTAGTATGGGGTCATAGATGTATAACAACGCCGGGGCACTCGCACCAGCAGCTAATGAAAATCAATCTTAAGCGAAAAATGCCATCATACAACAAAAAGTGTGCAGTATTGAGAGCTTAGTGTTGGAACAAATTTAAAAAAAAAGAAAAAATAATAATCATCAGCGATTGAATATTAAAACAGATGTTAACAATCATTTGTTTCGTTCAATTTGTTTGGTCGAACATATTGATCGATGACGTGATCGTTACAAAGTTTGTATTTACTTGTATTCTATATATACTGGTATATTTTTCGTTATTATAGCTCACAGCACCGTACATTTATGTTGAACTTTAGGCTTTTGTTGCCAGTGGCTGTTGTTGCTGTCTTGTTTTGTGGTTTTGATGTTTTTGCCTTATTAGGCTAAAATGACAAACTCGAAATTGTGTTGTGTTGCATTGTTCGTCATTACAAACTCAGGCTTAAACCTTTTAAGCCAGACACTAACCAGAGTATACCAGATCACCAGACTCTGGCGAACAGACTTGCTGACGTCCTGCTACAGATTATTAACTTTTGTTGTTATTGCGATGTCAGACCATAAACAATATTCCTATGTATAATTAAAATTTATGATTATTATCATAACTGTTTGGAAATGGATCTTAAAAATGCCATCGGCCAAGAGTTTAATTTCGATGAGGTCAGTACATGTGAAGAGTAGCAAAAACTTTTAAATGTTTAACATACATATACAGAAAATCATTTTGTTCACATTACTGTCAATATCTCACTTCTGGCGATCGATAACAACAATTTATATCCCCTTCACTATAATTAATCATATGAGGGGGCATCATTACTTCATTACACTTTGTTGGTAACACTTTGAAGTATTGGCGTATAAGACTTAATGCAGATGTATAAACTTTGCTTATGAAGTTCGGTTTATGTCTTTTATGACTTGGAAGTGTGAGAAGAATCGGATCAACATTACACCGATATACAAATAATAAGTAATGACAAGCTAAAGTCGGGCAAAGCCGACCTTCTGATACCCTACAACACATTGGGCATGCAGGTTTAGTCGTTGAAATGAAAAATGTGCTTACATTAGAAATAAACAAGATATGGTACGGTTCGAACTACAATTAAATTGTATATTGTAGACATGTGTAAAATGGCAGCCAATTCGAATAAGAATTGCGCCCTTTGTGGCGATTCAGACCATAATAAACACATTTGTTGATGGTCATGAGAGGATCCGTCGTACAAAATTTCAGGCAAATCGGATAATAATTACGACCTATAGAGGTTCAAGAAGTCAAGTCCCCAGATCGGTTTATATGACAGCTATATGAGGTTATGAATCGATTTGAAACTTATTTAGCAACCGAATTGAAACTTATTTCAGCCAAATCGGATAGGAATTGCGCCCTCTAGAAGCTCAAGAAGTCAAGTACCCAGATCGGTTTATATGGCAGTTATATTCGGTTATGTATCGATTTGAACCATTCTTGACAAAGTTGGTGGATATAATTTCAGTCAAACTACGTCCTCTAGAGGCTCAAAAAGTCAAGATTGGTTTATATGACAGCTATATCAAGACATAGAGCGATTCGAACCATACTTAGCGTAGTTGTTGGAAGTAATCCCGAAACACCACGTGCGAAATTTCAGTCAAATCGGACGAGAACTGCGTCCTCTAGAGGCTCAAGAAGTCAAGTCCCCAGATAGGTTTATATAACAGCTATATCAGGTTATGGACCGATTTGAACCACACTTGGCACAGTTGTTGGATATCATAACAAAATACTTCGTGCAAAATTTCATTCAAATCGGATAAGAACTGCGCCCTCTAGAGGCTCAAGAAGTCAAGTCCCCTGATCGGTTTATATGACAGCTACATCAGGTTATAATCCGATTTGAACCATACCTGGCACAGTTGTTGGATATCATAGCGAAACACGTCGTGTAAAATTTCATTCAAATCGGATGGGAATTGCGCCCTATAGAGGCTCAAGAAGTCAAGACACAAGATTGGTTTATGTGGCAGCTATTTTAGGTTATGGACCAATTTCAACCGAACTTGGCACAGTTGTTGGAAGTCATAGCGAAACACGTCGTGAAAATTGCAATTCCAATCGGATAAGAATTGCGCCCTCTAGAGGCTCAAGAAGTCAAGACCCAAGATCCGTTTATATGGCAGCTATATCAAAACATGGACCGATATGACCTATTTACAATCCCAACCGACCTACATTAATAACAAGTATTTCTGCAAAATTTCAAGAGGCTAACTTTACTCCTTCGAAAGTTAGCGTCCTTTCGACAGACAAACGGACGGACATGGCTAGATCGACATAAAATGTCACGACGATCAAGAATATATACACTTTATGGGGTCTCAGACGAATATTTCGAGTAGTTACAAACAGAATGACGGAATTAGTATACCCCCATCCTATGGTGGAGGGTATAAAAATTTCGACCAAATCCGAGTAGGCATAGAATGTATTCGAAATCAGGATGTAGCATATTGTCTGCTACTGAGAACTCGACTGGTGGAGCGGCTGCGCCATGCTCCACTAGCCGAAAGACGACTAGTCAGCAAGGGCTTTTGATGAAAGTACCAGGTTCAAGACTTAAGGACAAGGCCGAACCTATTTTATCTTCTACACTCAACCAAATTTGTTTTTCAAAACAGCAAAAATGTTTGCTAAAACAGCAGTTTTTGTCTGCTGAAAATGGGAAAGCAGACATTACAGCTGTTTCAGCAAATATAGGTCTGCTGTATTTCCAAACGTTTCTTACTGCTATTTCAACTAACAAAATCTGCTGCTTTAAGTACACAAGTCTGCTGAAAAAAAATTATGGTTGGTTTATGGTTGCCTGTTACTTGTTTCCCTCATTTATGGTCCGAATCGGAGCATAACAGTTCTAATTCATCATGCTTTGTTTGCCTGAAAAGAGATACCGCGCAAAGATCTCGACAAATGCTTTTCATGGTGGAGGGTATATAAGATTCGGCCCGTCCGAACTATGCACGCTCTTACTTGTTTTGATTACTTTAGATATTTTTATACCCACCACCATAGGATAGGGGTATACTAATCTAGTCATTCCGTTTAAAACACCTCGAAATATTCGTCTAAGACCCCATAAAGTGTATTTATTCTTGATCGTCTTGACGTTCTGAGTCAATCTAGCAATGTCCGTCCGTCTGTCGAAAGCACGATAGAGGTCAAACGCGTAAAGCTAGCCGCTTAAAAATTTGCACAGATACATAATATTGATGTAGGTCGTTTGGGATTGCAAATAGGCTACATCGGTTCAGATTTAGATGTAGCTCCCATATAATCCGATCTCATGATTTGACTTCTTGAGCCTCAGAAATCCGCAATTTTGGTCCGATTTGGCTGAAATTTTTCATGTTGTGAACGATAGCAATATGGGTCTAAGAACCTTTGCTTATGTAGCTAAGGACAGCTTGGTGCTAGTAGTTGTCGACAAAGGAGTAGAACAGGAAATATTGGAGTGGGTTAGTCTTGGACTGTCATCTGTATACTCCAAGGTCCTTGCGGAATTGCATGGGCCTCATCCAGTTTGTGACGATGCAGGCTGGTTTAAGGGCTCAATTAAAATGTATTGTTAGGCCCTAAAAAAGATTGGCGCGATCTGGCCAAGAGCAGCACGGGATTAAGTCGAGAAGAAAGATATTCCTTCTCGACCAATGACACATGCTTGATTACCGAGATTTCCCTCAGATGCTGAGTCCATACTGGGGACACTAAGGGACAATTTTCTGTGGGGCTATCGGCCGATTTATGCTTGAAAACCGTTGAAAATTGGGTTCAGCGTCCGGACTTCTCTGCAAGCACGCCCTAAGTGGCCATGCAAACGAAAACCAGTGCCATACATAATTGTATCGCACGTACTTTTACAGAAATAAAGAATTTCATTGATATTCACAATCGTTTTTGTTTTAGCGTTGTTATTGAAATCCCCGATACTTGATCTGAGTCCACGAACCTTGTTACCTCGTCACCTCGGTTCTTGAACGAGGGTCCCACCAGAGCCATCTCTCCCCATAGCCCTCAGCAGCTCATCCGTGGCTGCCTCCGAGTACAGGTTAATCTGCACTAGCTTCAGGCAGTCCATGCCCCCTAGTACCATGGATAGCGTCGTCTTCATCGGCGGGCAAGAACTTTTTCACATGGTTTAAGCCGAACTTGCGAGTACTTCAGGAGTGACAAGGATTCTGAACCAACCCTGATCCAGAGAATCCTTGCCAAATCCTTTTTCCCTCGCTTGTCCCCTTTCAATTGTCCAGCTCTCCGCTAGCTTACTCTGCCCTTAAACAGCCTGAATATAGCTTCGTCCTCCAATACTGGAGGGGGGATCCACACTCGCAGCATCGTCCAGCGGGGGATCTGATCAATCGGGACCAGCTCTATTTTCATGCCAGGCCAAAGGGGGTCAAGGCCACCGATGCAGGTTGAAAGAAAATCCAGAGCTTTCTTATTACCCCATCCAATGACTTTGAAGTCCTTCTGCCACTTGGCACCATCGAAAGTCGCGAAGGAGTCATCCTCGCCTTTTGCAATGGCTTCCGATAGAGCTCGGAGAATCTTCTCTTCGATTAGTAATCTTCTCTCAGTGGATAGCCGGCCTTCAGGATTGCTCCGGCCCACGATAGCCACCTGTAATTTAGGCGCTGATGGCAAGCTGGCGGATTAGTAATCTTCCCTCAGTGGATAGCCGGCCTTCAGGATTGCTCCGGTCCAGGATAGCCACCTGTAATTTAGGCGCTGATGACAAGCCGATTAGTAATCTTCTCTCAGTGGATAGCCGACCTTCAGAATTGCTCCGGTCTAGAAGAGCCACCTGTAATTCAAGCGCTGATGGCAAGCTGGCCAATTTCTTGGCCCTTTTGCCATCAGGCGCCTGTGCATCGCCAGTTTGCTGTCGTTTGTTCCCTGGATTGGGCTTGTCATTTGAGTGACATACCCTTGTGGGGAGGACACACTCCTGACCACTCTTCCTGGCTCTAGCGGCAGGATCAACGAAAGCCCTCGGCTTAAAAGTTTTGCCCTTTTCTGAGCGTGGTATTATGCACGCGGTGCTTCCCCTGGCGGTCTCGGTATTGTTTGTAGAGTATGTTGTAGTTCTGGTAGTGTTTGCGTCGGTGTCAGTTCCACTGTCGTTCGATGTAGCAGAGGGCAGCATACGTTCCACGACAGTAGTAGTTGTTGTTGCAGCAGTGTGTTGACACTGAGTCGGCAGCCCTTGCCGATGAAGGACTTCATCGGGTCAATCCGGTACTTACAACCGGTTGTCATGGGATTGCCACGACAGTAGTATTCATCATAGACTCGTACCTCCTGACGTGGAACCTATGCTTGTGCATCAAACGCTTGTCACGAATCGTCAGAGTGGATGGCTCTAGATCCTTCATTTTTCGCAGATACCGTAACGAGCGTTTGTAGCATTCTTCCCGTTTTTGCTCGTCCGTCTTCTGTACTTTCAGCCTGCCCCCCCCCTGCGAGGTTCCCGCCACTCCACCAAGATTGAGGTTCCGGCTGCTGTCGTATCTAGGAAGATCATCTGAACGTCCTGGAGCTGGATTGCTCCAACTCCCGAGAATCCATCGCAGGAATCCAAATCCAATCAAAAATTTATTGAATCGGACAGTTTTGTTTTTGGTATGAGGGAAGTCTCTCTGGTGCTCCTTAATGGAACGTTTGTGGGAAAGTCAACGTGTTTTTCACTTAAATCCTCTATGTTTTAGGTATTGTGGATACTTTTCTCAATGGCTATTCTTTGGTTGGTTTTACTACATAGAACCTTGATACTTGTAGTATTTTTCTCTTACAAAAATTATTGCTTGAATATATGACTACTTGAAAAAAAATCAATTTCAGATATCACACTGCTGCAAACATGTTCAGACTATTTACCATAATTGGTCAAAATTATGCTTATGGAATTTATAATTTAGAGTTACAGATAGATTTCTGTTCTCAGAGTTTGATTTACATCATGCTGTGATTGTTTTTATTGTTGCTGCCTTACGGGGCTAGCAATGTGCTGTCGGCTGTCTAAATTTGGCTCGAGTCTTGTTTGATTTTATTTGGTGTGTTATTTTAACAACCAATAAAATGTGAAAAATTTGTACGCCACAAAAATCGATAAAAACCAATACCTACGTGTACGTGTAAATAGGTACATAGCATATACTTATGCTACAAAAAAAAAAAAACAGCAAGTCTAAAAAAAGCTGCCTAATGGAGTTTGAAGTCATACGCGGTGGTAATAAAGAAAAATGAACATGAAATACGCGTTCGAACTCAATAATCAATTGTTACAGCCTACCGAGCGGCCGACCAAGCCATAGATCGACCGAACATTAACAAACCCCAACAACACTCCAGCGTCTAACACCATTAGAGGCACCATTGGTGGTAATGGCGGCATGAACCTTAATTGATGTTGTCGCTGTGACAGTTGCTCTTGCCAACACCAGTACTCAAACGGCCCGAAAACCGCAACAAAATATTGCACATTAAGCACGTTGAGATAGATTTACAATAGAAACAACAACGATTGCATATACACAGATTTTTGCTAGCAAGCTAATAAAGATGAATTTGAGCAAGCAAGCAAAAGGAGATCAACAAACAGACAATGCCATGTCTGATGGCAGTTTTAGCTAAATTTTTTCGTTTTTTTTTTGGTTATTTGATATTGCCACGCTATCTTGTCGACATCTACTTAATCCAATTAAAATTTTTGGGTTTAACATGACAATAACACCAAAAACGTGATATCAATATTGAGATAGAATCTTAATTATCTTAGCTGCAGCTAAGTATGGTGGTACCACCTGTGCAAGTGATTTCTCGGTACAATTAATTGTTGCAAGCGTTCTAAGCAAGTCTAGTTATTCCCTTCTCTAGGCTTGGTTAGGTTGAAAAGAAGGTGCAGATATTAATCCGCCCCATGCCACTAAGGACATACACCTTAACCAGTAATAGGCTTGTTGTGCACTCCAAATAATAAAACGTAACATAAAAATAAAAACATGTAAAATCGCATTAAGTTTGGCCGTGCGTAACTTTGGATATCCACTTCCATGTATACATTGTATTTTATATTAGACTAGTCGAACCGGGCCCGCTCCGCTGCGTCTTCTTTAACTCTCTAATATCTTTTTAGGGTGGGGACACTTCGTCCTGAATGCGCATATCGAATTCGTGCCATTGTAGCCTATGACGCTGAACGCGTTCGAATCCTAGCGAGAATATCGGACAAAGCAGTGGTTGGCGACATTTGCGAGGTACAATGCCATGCATGACCATTTAAAACATTTTCCCCAAAAAGGTGTCGCACTGCGGGTCGCCGTTCGGATTCGACTATAAAAAGGGTCCCTTATCATTGAGTTAAAACTTGAATCGGAAAGCAGTCATTGATATGTGAGAAGTATGCTCTTGCTCGATTCCTGGTATTTTTATACCCACTACCGAAGGATGGGGTATATTCATTTTGTCATTCCGTTTGCAACACATCGAAATATCCATTTCCGACCCTATAAAGTATATATATTATTGATCAGCGTAAAAATCTAATCTAGACATGTCCGTCCGTCTGTCCGTCTGTCTGTTGAAATCACGCTACAGTCTTTAAAAATAGAGATATTGAGCTGAAATTTTGCAGAGATTCCTTTTTTGTCCATAAGCTGGTTCAGTTCGAAGATGGGCTATATCGGACTATATCTTGATATAGCCCCCATATAGACCGATCCACCGATTTAGGGTCTTAGGCCAATAAAAGCCACATTTATTATCCGATTTTGCTGAAATTTGGGACAGTGAGTTATGTTAGGCCCCCCCAACATCCTCCGTCAATTTGGCTCAGATCGGTCCAGATTTGGATATTGCTGCCATATAGACCGATTCTCCGATTTAGGGTCTTAGGCCCATAAAAGCCACATTTATTATCCGATTTTGCTGAAATTTGGGACAGTGAGTCATCCTAGGTCCTTCGACATCCTTCGTCGATTTGGCCCAGATCGGTTCAGATTTGGATATAGTTGCCATATAGACCGATCCTCTGATTTAGGGTCTTAGGCCCATAAAAGCCACATTTATTACCCGATTTTTCTGAAATTCGGGACAGTAAGCTGTCTTAGGCCCTTCGACATCCTTCGACATCCTTCGTCAATTTGGCTCAGATCGGTTCAGATTTGGATATAGCTGCCATATAGACCGATCTTTCGATTTAAGGTTTTGAGCCCATAAAAGGCACATTTATTGTCCGATGTCGCCGAAATTTAGGACAGTGAGTTGTGTTAAAACTTTCGATATTATTTTTCAATTTGGCTCAGATCGGTCCGGATTTGGATATAGCTGCAATATAGACCGATCTCTTGATTTATGGTTTTGGGGTCATAAAAGGCGCATTTATTATCAAATTTGGGACAGTGAGTTCTGTTAGGCTCTTCGACATTTATCTGCAACTTGGTCGAAATCAGTCCAGATTTGGATATAGCTGCCATATAGACCGATATCTCGATGAAAAGTCTTGGCTCAATAAAAGGCGCATTTATAATCCGATTTCACTGAAATTTGACACAGTGTCGTTTATGGTTCAGATCGGTTTATTAGTATATATACCTACTAAAAAGATCAAAATTTTGTTTTACACAGTTGAACAATCACTTGTACTTATCAGTATTTGGTCCAAATCGGAACATATTTCGATATAGCATTTTTCCCCGGATTTGACGAAATGTGGTTTACATATATACCCGAGGTGGTGGGTATCCAAAGTTCGGCCCGGACGAACTTAACGCCTTTTTACTTGTTAAAAATTAGGGGAGGGATGGCACCTCAGACATTTCGACTCAAATATGGATATCAAATTCGTGCTTTTTAATTCGAGCCCCATATTGCCATGGCCGGTAAATATGAACCTTTTGGAGGATGTTTTGGGGCTGGAGCGGCCACCGGCACTTTGCACTGAAAATAGATCGAATTCTTTTTCTATTCCCAACGGAAATGAAGTTCAGTTTAGGTGGTGCTTTAGGGCGTACCCCAAAACACTTGGCTCCAAAATTGGATATCAAATTCGTTTCCTACTCTCAAATACCTTTCATTTGAGTCCCTCATTGTCATAATGGGTCAAATAACCCATTTGATATTTGGGGGGTGCTTTAGGGCGTAGGTCCGGTGTAGGCCACCGTAGCGCAGAGGTTAGCATGTCCGCCTATGACGCTGAACGCTTGGGTTCAAATCTTGGCGAGACCATCAGAAAAAATTTTCAGCGGTGGTTTTCCCCTCCTAATGCTGGCAACATTTGTGAGGTACAATGTCATGTAAAACTTCTCTCCAAAGAGGTGTCGCACTGCGGCACGCCGTTCGGACTCGGCTATAAAAATGTGGCCCCTTATCATTAAGCTTAAACTTGAATCGGACTGCACTCATTGGTATGTGAGAAGTTTGCCCCTGTTCCTTAGTGGAATGTTCATGGGCAAAATTTGCATTTACTCCAGTTAGATCTGGAGATCCAGATTATTAAGCACCAGTGTAGAGATTCCATTGGGGCCCAATGCCTTGGATGACTTAGCACACGAATATTCCTAACTTCGTCCACGGTAAATTGTGATGACCGTCCATCGGCTTGGAAACCACGGATGCGACGAATGGCTCTTCTCCTACCCCTGTCACTGTTGGCATGCACAATAAATTGACGGTTGAATCGGGTCAGTAATAGTTACGTGGCCAAATATGATTGAGGTCCTGCCATTCCTTTTACCGGGGTTCAAGAGTGTAAAGTAGGCTGCAGTTTGCATTAACCGGTACCTAAGATACATTGTTCCAAGTGTTGCAGCCACAAATTCAGTTTATGTTCCTCGACTATCCTGTTTATTTCCAGAGTCGGCTAGCTAATTTTGGGTTTTGTGTAGTCCGTTTAACGAATACCATCACCCTCGTTTGCGAGTACCACTCCCATTTTGGGGAAATTTGACCGCATTTGGGGAATTCGACCGATGATATAAAGCTAGCGGCTGCTGCCTTAATGATGTCTCGGAATTCATTGAATCAATCCATTTAAGTGGGTTGTCAGTTCACTGAAGCGGCGATGCGTGTACTCTCTGAAGCCGATCCAATCGTCCTTCTTTTGGATAATAAACATCCGGCGTTCGAGTCGGGTGGTCGGTTGATGGTGAGTCTTATTGGGAGGTGGTGTGACTCCAAAGAATTGACGGCATGCCAGAATACTTCACTCAGAAGATCAAGGGATGCAATAGAATGTATGACGAGCTGCTGGATCTCCTCGAAAACGAAGTGGGGCATTCTCATTCTCATCCTCATCGAGTAAAACGTGGAGCCTTCAATCTACTCTGCCAAACTTTTCCCCCGCTGGTCGTTACCTAGGGGAGAATGCCATGAAATGTGATATGCATTCAAGTGGCCCAGAACTAGGCGATTGTGGGCAGACAGTAGGCCACTAATCCCGGGCCATAGCGGAGTAACTGGGAATGAGAAAGCAGACGATTTGGACGTGAAGGCCAGAGAACTGCCGCAGTCTGAGTTAAGGTCGTGGGCGACGAATGCGCACGCAATCCTGTGGAACAGTGAAAATCCTATTGGGAGGTCCAGATCGTGAGGCTACTACTGAAAGGAAGTAAAAAGGAGGTCAGTATAGCTCTCGGTATCAAATAGGGACACATAGGACTACGAGCTTACTTATGTAAAATCGGCGCGGCAAGTGATAGCATGTGCAGGGCATGCGGTGAAGATGATGAGACGTTGGAGCATTTGCTATGCCATTGCCCGGCTTTCGCGTCTAACAGATACCGGCACTTAGGTGGGAACACAATACCAGATACTGGCAAATAGGTGGGGACACGTCGTCGGGTCCCTGTTTGTTAGGCTGTGTTGGGTTTTTCGCCACTACACTGCCTGATATTTTATTATTAGGATCATTGCTTATCCTAGTCTTTCCAATATTTAGAGAGGCCGTGATTGTCTTGTTGTCAGCACCCTGTTCGTTGGGGGGTGTTTAGTCAGCTGCCACTGCACGGCGTGATGTCTCAAAGCGAAAATGTCTGCCTATCCTAGTCTTCCCAATCTTGAAAAAGACAGCTTGGCTCCCGTAATGCGCCATGTCTTTAGTCTTAGTCAAACTCGTCACGGAGACTTGATCAATGCTAACCACAAGGAGAGTTCCTTCCTCCTTCTCCTCCCTGTGGAAGACTTCCACTTCTCTGCAACCACACCTTGGTTTTGGTTGCCCAAGAATACCAACATGCATTCCGGCATGGGTGTGGCCTCAGTTTGGAAGTCACAGCCCTCCATGAAGGGGCCGTGCGCGTTCGTTCGTTCATGTTCCGAATTTGTCTACCTCCGCAGGATACTGTCTGGAGTCTCCATTGCGGGATGGCTGGCTTGGCTTTCCCAGAGTACTTGAAAGCGGGAAGCTTTTTTTCTTCTTCAGTATTTTAGCAGTGTTATGCTCTTTGGGAGATCTGATTCTTTTTCCAGCTTCCGTAGAAGTGCTTGGAATGTCAGTTCTTTCCCTTCCAGCATCCTGCACTTTCGCCCGATTGAGCTGCTGGTCCATACTCCTCTGTTTCCTTCGTCGTGCACCGGATCGCTTTCTCGGTCTACTTGTGAGCTTGGCAGAGCCATCGCTCACTTCTGCCGTCATCCTGGTGGCCCTCATCTCTCAATTCGGCTGCGATGACTGTTTCACTGACACCGGCACTGTCTGAATCCGAGTCAGAAACATTACCTTTACTTAAAGGCTGGGGACGAACTGTGCATCCCTCTGGTTTATCTGTCTCTTCCTCATTAATTAGTTTGACGACAAGTTGTGCGCTTGAAGCATTACTCTTGACTACAGGTGCCAAGGCACCCACACCTATAGGAGGGGAGGACAACACGCTACGGTCTGTCGCCACCACCGCAGCTGTTGAGTCTTTGGAGTCCATTTCTAGCCTACTCCTAGCTTTAACATTTTTTCTTAAGAGGTAGTACCTATTCTGAGGTACACATCCGTTCCACTCAACGGCTACAATTAAGAATTCCTAACTTAGATGTTCTTTTTCGTGGTTACTCTTTTAGTATTGTATTTCATACAATACCATTGAATAAAGCACAGCTAATCAAAAGATTGTTATTCGATTTTTTGAGGATGACCGGCATGCCATATTTTTATACCCACCACCGAAGGATGGGGGTATATTCATTTTGTCATTCCGTTTGCAACACATCGAAATATCCATTTCCGACCCTATAAAGTATATATATTCTTGATCAGCGTAAAAATCTAAGACGATCTAGACATGTCCGTCCGTCTGTCCGTCTGTCCGTCTGTCCGTCTGTCTGTTGAAATCTCGCTACAGCCTTTACAAATAGAGATATTGAGCTGAAATTTTGCACAGATTCTTTTTTTGTCCATAAGCAGGTTAAGTTCGAAGATGGGCTATATCGGACTATATCTTGATATAGCCCCCATATAGACCGATCCGCCGATTTAGGGTCTTAGGCCCATAAAAGCCACATTTATTATCCGATTTTGCTGAAATTTGGGACAGTGAGTTGTGTTAGGCCTTTCGACATCCTCCGTGAATTTGGCTCAGATCGGTTCAGATTTGGATATAGCTGCCACATTGACCTATATCTACGTTTTAGGTTTTGGGGCCATAAAAGACGCATTTATTGTCCGATGTCGCTGAAATTTGAGACAGTGAGTTTGGTTAGGCTCTTCGAAGTCCTTCTTCAATTTGGCCCAGATCGGTCGAGATTTGAATATAGCTGCCATATAGACCGATATCGCGATTTAAGGTCTTGGCCCCATAAAATGCTCATTTATAATCCGATTTCACTGAAATTTGACACAGTGACTTATGTTAGGCTTTTCGACATCCGTCTCGTATATGGTTCAGATCGGTTTATTTTTAGATATAGTTAGTGTACTTTTAGTATTTGGTCCAAATCGGAACATATTTTAATATAACTGATATGGGACATAATGTATGAAATTTCCACCGAATTTTGATGAAAGGTGGTTTACATATATTCCCGAGGTGGTGGGTATCCAAAGTTCGGCCCGGCCGAACTTAACGCCTTTTTACTTGTTTACCTTCGCTAGGTCTCTTATGAGGATTTTCATAGCGAAATTATGCGATGTGATAGGCCTGTCTTTGCCAGACCTATCAGAATGCTTTAAGTTAACGTACATGCATATTTTAAATCGCAATAAAATACATACCTGACTTCATCTAAAGTTTCCCAAGATAGAAAGTGTCCATTTCATGCTTGATCTATTGTTCATTTGAGCAGAACTTGTCCATTTGCTTCTAATCCTTCAAAGCCCACAAAGTACAGTCCACTCTTTGTGAAGAATTTATAGCAACTGAATTGAGTTTCACTTTTAAATATCACCAAAAGTTTGTTTTTTGTTTCGTGGGATTCGTTTAGTACGACCATTCACATTTCATGGACTCAACTCGGGTGTTAGTGTGGATTTTAGTCTCAACGGATGCTAGTGAGCACAGGCATCCATCCAACCATCCATCTATGCATTCATTCGTCCATCGATGGTGCATCAATAACAGATTACAAGGCGCGACCATTTGCAACAAATGGCTGGAAAGTGGAAATAGTCGTAGAACCATTCTTTATTTTGCATTTGAATGTTGGTTAAAAAAAGGAGTCATTCCATTCTATTCCATCCCATCAAATCACTTCACTTCACAGAGAAAGGGTGTGGGTAGCAGTTATTTTTTCAAAATCTCCACCCTTCAGAACATTTTTGTTAACAACTGAAAGGCAGACTTGATGTGATTGCTGTTATTGAGCAGAAAGAACATCATCAGTAAAAGTAACAGCAAACAGAGGCAACAATAGCAAATAGACATAATAACTCTATTTGGGAAGAATAGCAATTGCAATTGCTATTGCCGCCGCCCTACTATTGCCATGCTGCCAGTGCTGCTGATGCAGTCACTCACTCATTCAGCCGTACAAGCCAACCAGACTAACAGACTAACAGAAACAGTCATGCAATCGTGAGTGTCTGAGAGTAATGTAACAAATGCATAGCACAAATCGCCATATCACAATCCAATCATCATTATTATCGAAAACGTTTACAAATGGTGCACTATGGGAGAGAATTGTTTTCGATTTTTGCTGGGAAACTTTCCCCAAGTCGCAATTTCCACGTCATCAGCATACGCGACCACTTTTACACCTTTTTCTTCCAGAGACAATAATATATGGTTAATGGCTATATTCCAAAGTAGAGGAGACAGTACATCCGCTTGAGGTGTTCCTCCGCAGACCCATCTTTTTAGTTCCATAGGTCCTAAGCCTGCCGTAATGCATCTTTTAGTAAGTAAGCTATTAATAAACTTTCTTACGGTAGAGTTGATGCCTAGAAACTCCAACTCCTTCATGATTGACGTCGGTTTTACATTATTGAAAGCACCTTCAATGTCAAGAAATGCTACCTTTGTATATTCCTTGACAGCGAGAGAACCCTCTATGTAGCCGACTAGGTCGTGAAGGGCTGTTTCAGTCGATTTGCCGTTACTATACGCATGCTGCTGCCACGACAGGCAATCTCCAGGAATCCTTGCCCTAAGATATGTTTCTATCAACTTCTCAAGAGTCTTCAGTATAAAGGATGACAGACTAATAGGACGAAAATCTTTCGCCTTGGTGTGGTAAGGTTTTCCTGTTTTCGGAATAGAAATGACCATCATGTATATCTCCCTAAGCCGGGGAAGCAGTCTATCAGACACAACTTCTAATTCAACCGGTGATACCTCATCAGGGCCTGGCAACTTAAAGGTGTCGAAACTTCTTATCGCCCAAAGGATTTTTGACTCAGACACAATTTCCTCAATAATTGGTCTCGAGGACAGTATCTTCCTTTGACTAGAGTCCTCAGATGTATCCTCCATGGAGCTGCAGAATTCCACCCAGGATTTTTTCTGAGCCTTTCTCAGCTCGCCCTTATATTTTCTTACCTCCGCCTTATAGATATCCCAATCGCATGGTGCTCTTGTGGCTTTCGCTCTGTTGAAAAGTTTTCTGCAGTCCTTCCTTAGACCAACCATCTCTGGGGTCCACCATGGCGGTCGCTGTTTTCCCTTTGGCTTGGCACTAGGAGATGCTGACACCAGCGAGTCATTCAATTTTGTTTGTTCAATTTAATATCGCAAGCGCGATTATGCGATGGTATGAGCTGCTCATATCCTCAATCCATTCTCCCAACGCTTTAAGTCTCATAGCCGCAGTGGCTGCCTCGGGCTTAGTCTGTATGTCTATTGGTCGGATATCTAGAATAGTCTAGTGGATGTTGTCCTCATCGCTCCGCCTTTGCCTAGGCAACATGTTCTCTGAACCAAACTACTGAGGCGTAATAAGGTATTGGTCTTATCCCGATCCTGTAGAGCCAGTAGACTATTCTCGGAATCAGGCCCCGTTACGAGCCTACGGCCCCTTACGTAGTGTCCAACATCTGTGAGCCTTCTCGGTACGCTCTTGAATGTAACATTTCCATTTTAGTTTCCTGTCCAAGATCACACCTAAGTATTTGACCTTGTCAGATATCGCAATTGTTCTTTTGGATCTATACTCCAGATGGGTACAAATCCCTCCTCAGTCAGCATCCGTAATAGCCATTTATGGTGGCCACCCATACGAGTGAAGATAAAATGCCCCCTTTGGCATACCTTGTGCCACTTTGTCCCTTATATTTATGTCATGGGACACATAATTTATCCACCTGTTCCTTTGCATATGGTTTATCCAGGACGGGGTTCACCCGGTGCAGGTCTAAGGATTGGATCAGTGTGTCGGTCCGCACATTGTTAAAAGCCCCCTCGATGTTAATGCATACCCCCAGTGTGTGCGTTTTGGCTTCGAAGGATTCTTCTATTTTATGCACAACCTCGTGCAGGGCTATCTCCACCGACCTACTCTTGACATAGGTTTGCTGTTTGTATTTGATCAGTTCGCTGGATGTCCTGTGTCCCGTTCCATGGTTTAAGTAGAAAGGACGTAAGGCTTAGGCACGCTGTGAAAATTTTGGCCAGACGAGGCGCCAGATAGTCGGCCTCCTTCTGTAGTAAAGCCGGAAATATTCTTTTATGTCCGGGTGACTTAAATGGTTTGAAGCTCCTAAAGTATTCCTCCACCATAAATTCTGTAATGATAAGCTTTCTATAATTATCATTATTTCAAAATTCCGGTGTCTCCGTGAGTCCCGTCGTATGAAAATGCGTTATCCTTAAAAGCCTTAACATGTCCTTCGTTGACTCTGCTATCACTCCTCTGTCGTCTCTGTTAAAAAATTTGCGAACCTCTTTCCCAATATTGCGAATCTCCCCGGTCATCCAGGGTTTTTCTCGTGGGCTGATTTCCTTAGCCGAAGTGGACAACACTCTTCGAAAGACCCCACTAGTGCAGTCGTAATTCTATTGATATTGTCGTCAATGTCTTCTATGTTTGGACAATCTAAATTACCTTGCTCAAATCTTCTTCTGAGTAGTCTTCCGAATTTTGTTCAGTTGATTTTCAACTTATCCCGGAAGCTTAACGGATTCGGTGCTGACTGTGCGAGTCTAAACCTAATGTAGCGATGGTCAGAGAAAGTGTGTCCCATAGAGACCCTCCAATTCTAAACCTCATCGATTAGATTTTTCGAACATATTGCCACATCTAAAACCTCCTCCCTAATCCTATTAACAAAGGTAGAGGTGTCACCAATATTAAGTGTTATTAGGTCGTTAGCCTTCAAGTATTGTGCCAGGTATTGGCCCCGCTTATTAATGTTGGTACTACCCCACGAAATGTGTTGAGACATTTCATCCCTAAACGTTGCAGCTCCGAAAGGCAGACAAATAACGCAGGTCCTCGGTCCCACCAGTGTTAGCATAGAATAGTTTGTAGTTGATATAGTTCATTCCAAAAACTTTGTTCCGGGTCGTTCATGGCTCCTGAATTAAGGTAATATGAATCTCGCCCTTGATGATTTTTTCCATTAGAGCGTGAGCTGTCTCGCTCCGGTGAAGGTTTATCTGGATGACCTCAATTATTGGTCCTCCATTGGATGGGCTTCTTGGGAGCGGGTGATGGTCTCATCGTCTGCTACCTGTTCTTTAGGTTTCTCGTCACTGTTCTGTCTAATGTTTGAATATTAGGATCTTTGCCTCTCCTAGTCTTTGGAGTCTTGAGAAAGTTGGTAATGGTTCCATCATCGGGTCCCTGTTCGTTAGGCTGTAGTGAGTCTACCGTCCCTGCACTGCCTGATGTTGCAATATTAGCATCTTTGCCTATACTAGTCTTCCAAAACTTGAGTAAATGGGCTTCTTGGGTGTAGGTGATGGTCTCATCGTCAACTCCCTGTGCGTTAGGCAGCATTGAGTTTTCTGTCACTACACTGCCTGATGTTTCAGCATTAGGATCTTTATCCATCCTAGTCATCCTAATCTCGAGAAGGTCGTTGAAGGTTCCATCGTCGGGTCCCTGTTCGTTAAGCTGTGTTGGGTCTCTCTCCCTGCACTGCCTGATATTTTAGTATTAGGATCTTTACTTATCCTAGTTTTCCCAATACTGGGAGAGTCGGTGATAATTTAGTCATTGGACCCCTATGCGGCACTATCGATACTATCGATATTTAAATTTTTGTCTGAATATCGATTGATATTTTTCCGATGGATTCTATCGCAAAAGTTCATTTTTTTTTTTTGCAAAATTAAACAATCCGACACTGAATGCATCCTTTAAGATAAATTTCGCCTATAGAGGGCGCAATTTTCATTCGATTAGGCTAACATTTTGTGAAATGATTTCTCTCATGACATCCAACTGACTTTATTAATCTTGGTTTTAGTTGGTCTGTGCATTGATATTGCTTCTATATAAATCGATCTCCTGATTTTTGCTTCTCATTTTCGTTTGAAATATAGGTGAGGAGAAATTAACGATAGTATCGATACCATCGATATTTATTTTTAAAACTATCGAAAATATCGAATGTTGCGATTATCGATAGTTTGCCAGCTCTAGTTAGACGTTATTGAGTGTCCCGCCACTGCCTTAATATGGGGATATTTTCCTAACCTTGTCTTCCTAATTTCGCCTATAGAGGGTGCAATTTTCATCCGATGAGGCTAACATGTTGTGAAATGATCTCTCTCATGACTTCCAACTGACTTTATTAATCTTGGTTTTAGTTGGTCTGTGCATTGATATTGCTTCTATATAAATCGATCTTCTGATTTTTGCTTCTCATTTTCGTTTGAAATATAGGTGAGGAGAAATTAACGATAGTATCGATACCATCGATATTTATTATTAAAACTATCGAAAATATCGAATGTTTCGATTATCGATAATTTGCCAGCTCTAGTTATTGAGTGTCCCGCCACTGCACCGCCACTGCCTTAATATGGGGATATTTTCCTATCCTTGTCTTCCTAATCTTGAAAAAGACGGCCGTTGCTCCATAGTCATGAGACTTGATGAATGCCCACCACAAGGAGAGTTCCTTCTTCCTTCACCTCCTTGTGTAAAACCTCACATTTCTCCACGACCAACTCTTGGTTTTGCTCGTTTAAGACTTCCATCATGCCTTCCGTCGCGATTTCGCCCCCCACATCCTTAACGAAGACCGTCGCCTTTGCGAGCTGTGGGATTTCCATCTTTTTCACAAGGTCGAGCTTTGTGCCCCAGGGAGTGTGGATACTTTCAACGAGCTTTTTGACGGTATCAATACATTCCGCTGACGCAAAGCGCAGCGTTAAGTTGTCCCCTCTGTACACACAGCTCATAATTCGTATGGGTGGACCCTCTTCAGAGTTCAACACACGATCGATAACCCGATCGTTTACCAAACGCTTCACCTAGGACCGACGATCTTGTGGAATCCTATCGGATGTACAGCCGATATCGATGACTACATAAGTCATCTCATCTCTGTTGTGCTTCCTTGCCACTCCGGCGTAAGAGGGCGGCTCCTTACCATTCTCAGCGACCATCTTCCCCTTCTGTGATGGCTGTCGCATCCTTTTGGAAGTCACAGTCCTTGATGATGACTCAGGGGCCGTGCTCGCTTCCTTCATTGCAGTTCCGACTTTGTCTCCATCCACGGCACACTGACTGGTGTCTCCATTGTGGCTGGCTGGCTTGGTATTCCCAGAGTACTTGAAAGTGGGGAGCTCTATTTCTTCGTCCCAACCTTTACTTAAAGGCTGGGAACGAACTGGGCATCCCTCTTGTTTATCCGTCGGTTCTTCATTAATTAGTCTGACGACTAGTTGTGTGCTTGAAGCATTACCCTCGACTACAGGTGCCAAGGCACCTACATCTATGGGAAGGGAGGACAAAATGCTGCGGTTTCACGCCTCCGACGCAGCTGTTGGGCCTTTGGTGTTCATTTTGAGCCTACTCCCAAAAGGCTTTAAAATTTTTTCGTAATAGGTAGTACGTATTTCGAGAGGCTACCGTAGCGCAGAGGTAAGCATGTCCGCCTTTGATGCTGAACGCCTGGGTTCAAATCCGGGCGGGAACATCAGAAAAAAAATTCCGCGGTGGTTTTCCTCTCCTAATGCTGGCAACATTTGTGTGGTACTATGCCATGTAAAACTTCTCTCCAAATAGGTGTCGCACTGCGGCACGCCGTTCGGACTCGGCTATAAGCTTAAACTTAAATCGGACTACACTCATTGATACGTGAGAAGTTTGCCCCTTTTCCTTAGTGGAATGTTCATGGGCAAAAATTTGCAATTTGCAATGCTGGCGACATTTGTGAGGTACTTTGCCATGTAAAAACTTCTCCCCAAAGAGGTGTCGCTCTGCGGTACGCCGTTCAGACTCGGCTATAAAAATGAGGTCCTTTATCATTGAGCTTTAAATTGAATCGGACTGCACTCATTAATATGTGAGAAGTTTTCCCCAGTTCCTTAATGGAATGTTCATGGGCAAATTTGTATTTTGTATTCCGAGATACGGATATTGTTTTTTGAGGAGCGAAATGAAAACACGTCCGCTCCACTCAAAGACTACTTTGAAGGCTATGGCTCGTAATGATCTAACTTTTGATATAGTCGTTATATTGACCAAATGAAGCGTCAATATAAGATTCACCGAGATCTAATGGTGCTGGGCTAGCAAAATTTCCGATCATTTTAATCGGCTTTTAGTTGTTTGACCTAGCCTAAATGTTTTGAATCTTTTTCTTCATTATCCAACTTCATTTTACGTTTTTGAATAACAAAACCCACTGTTTGTTGCAATTCGTAAAATATTACTTGTAGAGATTTCATGGTAGATGCTGCCAGGTTAATTTTTTGTCCCCTAGAGTTGTATGAAATTCTTCACGTATTTTTGAAGTACATTGGCGGTGCAATTTGGTTGCCACTGTTCTTTTATAGCATCCTAGCAGCACCATGAAATTTCAAGTGAATTGAATTTTTATGCATTTGATCTGAAGTTCTATGCGCATGATTCGATCTGTATTTCAACAATAACGTCCATTTGCTCCTCTGACTTCTGATTGACTTTGTCACTCCAAAACAATTGTTTCTAGGCGTACTTATCTGTACAATTTGTTGACTATTTTTTTTTTGTCGTGAAGTCATTGTGTAATTTTGTTTTTTGGCTTTACTAACTAACATCCATACATAGTTAGTTCTGGTTTATGTTGGAGAGCCTTTTAAGGCATATCTAAACATTTATTAAGTTATCATAACTTGGGGTGTAAGCAGCCAACCACCACTACACAAACCATGCCAGTATGTAGTCATCCATATGCGATATATTTTGAACATTCATTGCAACTGAGTGTTGTGCAAGTTGTGACAACAAAAGTTATTCAATCAAACAAAAAATTATTGAAGCTGTTAAGGATTGCCATTCTTTTAACACTTTGTTGAACGCTGTTGATATGGCATATAAAAATCACAAAAAACCTCACAAATATTTCGCTTGGCATTCTCAGTTGTATTGCATGACGGTTTATGGTCATGTCATAAATTAACGGCTTGTCAGGTAATCACCGAAAAATTTTAACAAAAACAAGAAAAAAAAACATTAATTTTCTTGTAATTTGTAAATATTAATTAACTTAAACTAAAGCGTGCAAATAGTAGCAGCAGAAGTTTTTGCACAATCTCAGAAGCAAGGTTCCATAAATGATCTATAGAAAATCTATATGACAAGACTTTCAAAGATTGACAACAAATTGATTGAAATGAAAACAAGTGAAAGCGTGCTAAGTTCGGCCGGGCCGAATCTTATATACCCTCCACCATGGAGTGCTTTTGTAAAGTTAATTTCCAGGTATCTCTTTTTAGGCAAACCAAGGATAAAAGAAAAGAATTGCTATGCTATTGAAGCTATTTCAAGTTATGGTCCGATTAGGACCATAATTGAAATGAATGTTGGAGACCGTAGTAGAAGTCATTGTGTAAAATTTCAGCCAATACGAATAAGAATTGCGCCCTATACGGGCTCAAGAAGTAAAATAAGAAGATCGGTTTATATGGGAGCTGTATCAGGCTATAGATCGATTCAGACCATGTTTGACACGAATGTTGGAGGTCATGGGAGAAGCGCTTGTACAAAATTTCAGCGAAATTGGATAATAATTACGCTCCCTAGAGGCTCAAGAAGTCAAGATTAAAGATCGGTTTATATGGCAGCTATATCAGCTTATGAACCGATTTGAATCATACTTATCACAGTTGTTGGAAGTGATACCAAAACCCTAGATGCAAAATTTCAGTCAAATCGGACGAGAATTGCGCCCTCTAGATGCTCAAGAAGTCAAGATCCAAGATCGGTTTATATGGCAGCTATATCAAAACATGGACCGTTTTGAACCATACTTAGCTCAGTTTTTGAAAGTGATATCAAAACACTGCGTGCAAAATTTCGGTCAAATCGAATGAGTATTGCGCCCTCTAGAGGCTCTAGAAGTCAAAACCCCAGATCGGTTTATATGGCAGCTATATCAAACACTGGACCGATTTAAGCCATACTTAGCGCAGTTGTTGGAAGTGCTACCAAAACACCACGTGCAAAATTTCATTCCAATTGGATAAGAATTGCGCCCTCTATAGGCTCAAGAAGTCAAGATCCAAGATCGGTTTATATGGCAACTATATCAAAACATGGACCGATTTGGCCCATTTACAATCCCAACCGATCTACACCAATAGGAAGTATTTGTGCAAAATTTCAAGCGGCTTACTTTAGTCCTTCGAAAGTTAGCGTGCTTTTGACTGACAGACAAACGGCCGGACGGACAGTCAGACGGACGGACATGGCTAGATCGACTTAAAATGACATGACAATCAAGAATATATACTTTATGGGATCTCAGACGCATATTTTGAGGTGTTACAAACACAATGACGAAATTAGTATACTCCCATCCTATGGTGGAGGGTATAACAAATAAGAAGGCTTTAAGTTCGGCCGGTCCAAATTTTGGATACCCCCTCGGGTATATATGTAAACCACCTTTCCTCATAACCCGGTGGAAAATTCATTATTTATGCATCAAAAGCACCTATATCGAAATATGGTCCGATTATGACCAAATTTGGCTTGAACATCAAGTGTTCTAATAAATAACAGTCATTTTTCAATTTTGGTTCAATATTTTTTATGGGGTCACGCCTTTAAATCGAGAGATCGGTCTATATGTCAGCTATATGCAAATCTGGACCGATGTGGCTCGTCTTCAGAAGCATATCAAGGGAACACAACTCACTGTCCAAAATTTCAGTGAAATCGGACAAAAAATACGCCTTTTATGGGCCCAAGACTTTAAATCGGGAGATCGGACTATATGGTAGTTATATCCAAATCTGGACCCATCTGAGCCAAATAGGAAAAAGATTACGAAGAGCCTAGTACAACGCACTGACCCAAATTTCAGCGAAATCGGACAAATAATGCGCCATTTATGGGCCCAAGACCTTAAATCGAGAAATCGGTTAATATGACAGCTATATCCAACGGAGGCCAAGCTATATACGGAGGCCACCGTAGTGCAGAGGTTAGCATGTCCGCCTATGACGCTGAACGCCTGGTTTCGAATCGTGGCGAGACCATCAGAAAAAAAATGTTTTCAGCGGTGGTTTTCCCCTCATAATGCTGGCAAAATTTGTGGGGTACTATGCCATGCAAAACTTCTCTCCAAAGATGTGTCGCACTGCGGCATGCCGTTCGGACTCGGCTATAAAAAAATGGCCCCTTATCATTGAGCTTGAACTTGAATCGGACTGCGTTCATTGATATGTGAGAAGTTTGCCCCTGTTTCTTAGTGGAATGTTCATGGGCAAAATTTGCAATATCCAAATCTGGATCGATCCGGGCCAAATTATAGAAGGATATTGAAGGGCTTAACACAGCTCACTGTCCCAAATTTCGTCGGAATCGAACAAAAAATTCACCTTTTATGGACCCAAAACCTTAAATCGAGAGATCGGTCTATATGGCAGCTATATCCAAATCTGAAACGATCTGGGCCAAACTGAAGAATGATGTCCGAGTGGCCTAACATAACGTACTGTCTCAAATTTCAGCAAGATCGGATAATAAATGTGAGTTTTATGGGTCTATGATCTTAAATCGGCAGATTGGTCTACATGGAGGCTATATCAAGACATAGTCCAATATAGCCCATCTTCGAACTTAATCTCCTTATGGACAAGAAAAGATTCTGTGCAAAGTTTCAGCTCAATATCTCTATTTTTAAAGACTGTAGCGTGATTTCAACAGACAGACGGACGGACATGGCTAGATTGTCTTAGATTTTTACGGTGATCAAGAATATATTGGGTTGCCCAAAAAGTAATTGCGGATTTTTTAAAAGAAACTAAATGCATTTTTAATAAAACTTAGAATAAACTTTAATCAAAAAAACTTTTTTACACTTTTTTTCTAAAGCAAGGTAAAAGTAACAGCTGATAACTGACAGAAGAAAGAATGCAATTACAGAGTCACAAGCTGTGAAAAAATTTGTCAACGCCGACTATATGAAAAATCCTCAATTACTTTTTGGGCAACCCAATATATACTTTATAGGGTCGGAAATGGATATTTCGATGTATTTCAATGACAAAATGAATATACTCCCATCCATCGGTGGTAGGTATAAAAACGGACCCCACTAACGTTGACGACCCACGCAAACGAAAAAAGGACCACGATTTGCGGATCTGCACCTGGAACGTCCGCATTCTCTATAGATAAGGTGCAGTATACGAGCTGGCGGATGTATTAGAAAAGTATAACGCAGATATTACCGCCTTAGAAGAAGTGCGATGGAGTGGGAACACCAAAAGTTGACGAACTATACTATAGCTGCCATAACACGAGGCATGAATTTGGCTGTGGATTTGTGGTTAGTCGAAGACTGAAACAGCTCAAGCTTTACTCCAGTGGATGAGAGGGTAGCCACAATCCGCATAAAAGCCAAATTCTTCAACATTAGCCTTAGTTGTGCCCATGCTCCGACAGAAGACAACGACGAGCAGACCAAGAATATTTTCTACGAGGGTCTAGAGAGAATATAACCGCTGCCCCACCCATGATATTTAAATCGTTCTGGGAGATTTTAATGCGAAAATTGGAAAGGAGGACATCTTTGGTCCAACAGTCGGAAAGTTTAGCCTCCACTATATAACGTCCGATAATGGGTTGAGGCTAATAGATTTCGCCGCGACAAAAAACAAAGTAGTTAGTAGCACCAGATTTCAACATAAAAATATTCACAAAGCCACATGGTTGCCACCCGATCAAAACACGAAGAACTCAATCCCATGGCAGCCAGTTGGACGCACCGGATTGACCCGATGGAATCCTTCATCGGCAAGTGCTGCCTTTTTTCGCCAACCTAACATCTGGTTCTGTTGGCATCATCGGTCGGCGTCTTTGAGGTGTAACCAGTGCATGGAGTGGGTACATTTCCGATCTTGCTCTGGCCTCACTTCACTACGGGAGTATAGTCATACTGGTTATGTCGCAAGGTGCTGTGCGAACATAGCCAGCATTGGGTCATAAGTGTCATTTTCGTCGCCGTCTACGTCCTCGACATCATCGGACCATGTGACCAGATCTATCCCATGCGGCAATATACGCAACGACAGTATCCTTTGAACAAAACCAGTAAGGAGAGGCAAAAGTCGGGCGGTACCATATAGGTACAAAATGGGAGCTATGTCTAATTCTGAAGCAATTTTGATGGACCTCGCCGGATGTTTTCAGATGGGTTATTAAACAATCCGTATCATATTTCGAGCAAATATGTTCAAACTGTAATAACTACGGTTGACAAATGACAAAATTATTCCAAATTACCTAAAATTTGATGATGTGGCACTCGTCGAGAAAATCCTTCCTGCCAAATTTTGAGAGAATCGGGTAACAAATGACCATTTTATTGCATTATTACTGCAAGTCGGACGAACATATATATGGGAGCTATATCCAGATCTGAACCGATTTTTTCCAATTTCAATAGGCTTCGTCTCTAGTCCGATAAACATGCCCATACCAAATTTGAAGACGATCGGATGACATTTGCGACCTGTAGTTTGTACACAAATTAACATGGACAAACGGACAGACAGACATAGCTAAATTGAATCAGAAAGTGATTCTGAGTCGATCGGTATGCTTATCAATGGGTCTATTTCTCTTCCTTTTTGGTGTTACAAACTAGTTCACTAAGTTATTATACCCTGTACCACAGTAGTGGTGTAGGGTATAAAAATGGATTTGTGCAAAATTTCATCTCAATATCTCTAATTTTAAAGAGTTTATGGTTGAAAAGTTTTATGGTTGAAAAGTCTTCTAACCAAAGACGAAACGCGTCCCATAGTGGTTGGTGTGTCTTGCTATCTTTGGCTTTCCTTTTCCATTTGCATCTCCGATCATTGAGCTCGTCTCGAAAGAGAAACAAACAAAAATTGATCAAGATTATATATACTTTATAGGGTCGGAAATGGATATTTCGTTGTTTTGCAAACAGAATGACAAAATGAATATACCCCCATCCTTCGGTGGTGGGTATAACAATTAAATCGTTAATCTTCATTTGAAAATTTCGTTTTAGATACCAATAAATTCTTCTTTCCCCTAGAAATAATCAATCTTTAACAATTGCATTAAAACATTCAACATGTTACCCTAAAGCCCAAATCGAAATATTCCCTGCTCTAGCAATTGAATTCTTCTCCTTTCTCTTTCTTTTTCGTCCCTACTACATACTCAACGTCTTAGCTCATACGATACAAAACAAATCCTTTAGACTGTCATCAATATTTGAAACAAAAGGCTGGGCAAAAAACTAAAAATCCATGATTGATGAATGACTTTGGCTAAAAGATAGCTTACCACTCACTCATGATGATGGGAATAGAAACCGAAGAACTTCTTCAAGGGTTCAATATAGAAATAAAAATGTCAACATAAGATACGATTCACATGACAAATCAAAAGGAGACGAAAGGACAACTAAATCGGGATTTACTGGGTTGTACTACGATACATGATGCCGTCCAGCAGGCGTATGATTTCAAGAGATGCTAGGAGGGGAATGTGGGATGGGATTACAAACACATGTAACAAGGAGATTTGTATCAATGTTTGATTGTAAATACATGCATACATACGTTCGAGTTGTTTGTGTGAGAATATGGGTCTTTTCATATGAAATATACATCTCTGATACTATGATACTCAAAGAAGAAGAGTAAGACTCGATCGACTTTTAACAACTTCCCCATTCGAAATACGGCCGTCTGTTGGTTTATGTATTCTTGTCGTCAAGGTGCAAGTGTTGCCTGATTTTCATCGAATTTTGCTCATGGTGAATTCTTGGTCTATAATAGAACGCGAATAAAAAACTTTGAGAAATGGCAAAGGGAAACTTGCAAAAATAGTGTATTTTACCAAGTAGCTCGCAGAGGGGAGGGTTCTCTAGATCGTCAGCTGTCTCATCCCTACCATTCCCAAATTCAGAATCAATCGTAACCAGTCTCGACCTCACATAGCCTGATGCCAAGATGTAAACAACAACCGCAACCCCTGAACTGGTTTGTCTAAGGAAGGCCTGTAGAAAACCCTTCAACGGGGTGAAAGTCACAAAGGCACCATACGATTGGGAGGTCTATAAGTCTCGACCTCACATAGCCTGATGCCAAGATGTAAACAGCAACCGCCATGGTGGACCCTTGAACTGGTTTGTCTAAGGAAGGCCTGAAGAAAACCTTTCAACAGGGTGAAAATCACAAAGGCACCATACGATTGGGAGGTCTATAAGGCTGAGCTAGGAAAATAAAAAGGCGAGCAGAGAACAAAGGCTCAGAACAAATACTGGGTGGAATTCTGCAGCTCCGAGGAGGATACATCTGAGGCCTCTAGGCTAAGGAAGATTCTATACTCGAAACCTATTACGGTGGGTTATATTCAGAAGTCGGAGAATGTATGGACAAGTGAGGAAACACTAGAACTACTCGTTGATATACATTTTCCGGGAAACTCTTCAACGGCCAACGTGACTCCAGAAGAGGTTGTTGGTGATGTGCATTCGACGGAGGCTATTAGGGAAATTGTGTCTGATTTGAAAATCCTTTGGGTGATAAAAAGTTTTGATTGCTTTAAATCGACAGGCCCTGATGATGTATCATCGGTTGAATTACAATTTGTGTCCCCTAGACTGGCTCCTTTGCTAAAAGAGATATTCTATGTTTGTATCAGCATGTCGCATATACCTGTAGAATGGAGGAACACAAAGATTATTTTAATTCCAAAAGAAGAAAAACCTTACCACACGAAGGTGAAAGATTTTCGTCCTATTAGTCTGTCATCGTTTATGCTGAACACTCTAGAGAGATTGATAGAAACATATCTAAGGGCAATGATCCTTTGAGATCGCCTGTCTCGGCAACAGCATGCATATAGTAAAGGCAAGTTTACTGAAACAGCCCTTCACGACTTAGTCGCCTTCATAGAGGCTTCTCTCGCTTGACAGCTGTCTGTGGAAATCAAGCTGCAGTCTTTAAAGAAAGACATATTGAGCTGAAACTTTGCACAGATTCTTTTTTTTTGTCCATAGGCAGGTTATATCGTGATATGACCCCCATATAGACCAATCTGTCGAGTTAGGGTCTTAGGCCCATTAAAGCCACATGTATTATGCTGCAAATTGCAAATTTTGCCCATGAACATTCCACTAAGGAACAGTGGCAAACTTCTCACATATCAATTAGTGCGGTCCGATTCAAGTTTTTAACCTCAATGATAAGGGGCCTCCCTTTTTATAGCCGAGTCCGAACGGCGTGCCGCAGTGCGACACCTCTTTGGATAGAAGTTTTATATGGCATAGTACCTCACAAATGTTGCCAGCATTAGGAGGGGAAGGCCATCGCTGAATTTTTTTTACTGATGGTCACGCCAGGATTCGAATCTAGGCGGACATGCTAACCTCAGCGCTACGGTGGCCTCCTATATTGTATATATCCTACTAAGCTGAAGTTTGAGACAGTGAGTTATGTTAGGCCCCTCGACATCCTGTTTCAATTTGACCCAGGTCGGTCCAGATTTGGATATAGCTGCCATATAGACCGATCTCTCGATTTAAGGTCATGGGCCTAAAAAAGACGCATTTGTTGTCCGATTTCGCTGAAGTTTAGGACAGTGCGGTATGTGAGGCCCCTCAATATTCTTCTTGGAAACGGCCCAGATCGGTCAAAATTTAGATATAGCTGCCATATAGATCGATCTCTTTTAAGTTTAAGGTTTTAGCCCCCACAAAAGGCGCATTTTTCATCCGATTTTGCTGAAATTTGTAACAGTGGTTTATGTTAGGCTTTTCGATATCTGTGTTCTATATGGTACAGATCGGTCTTTATTTGGATATAGCTGTCAAAAAAACCACACAATGTTCGTGCCGAATTTGGTCCAAATAAGACAATATTTGGATACAGCTGCTATGGGTGTAGAAATAATGAATTTTTCGCCGGATGAGGAAAGCTGGTTTACATATATACCTGAGATGGTGGGTATCCAAAGTTCGGCCCGTCCAAACTCAATGCCTTTTTATTTGTCTAGGTAACTTTTTTGTAGTTGGAGCGCATAACAAGCCCATAACTGGCTTAGGCGTATGTCCATGGCGTGGATTAATATCCGTATCCTCTTTTCAATCTAACCTAACCCAATGCTTCTGGCCATTGCGGCTAGACAAATTGCTTAGACTACTGCATGAGGCTTAGGGAGGTTTCTCTATGGGTGTGTGGTGTTTACGGGCACTGTGTTATCCTTGATAAATTTCCCGTGTTCCATTCACTGTGGACTACACATCGGCTGAGCCGTTTTTTGATAAAAAGTATTGTACCACTATTCCTGATAGAACCGATTGGAACTATAATAGCCCTGTTAATGGAAGTTACTTAGACTTCTATACGGATGGTTCCAGACTAAACGACCCGGTGAGCTTTGGGGTGTACTCTAAAGATCTAGAACTGGTAATATCGAAAAGGTTACCCGACCACTGCAGTGTGTATCAAGCAGAGATCATTGCAATTAAGGAAGTGGTGGAATGGCTAAGATATAATGTCATAACGACGATTGGCATAAATATCTCCTCAGACAGCCATAAAATCCCTGGAAACCGATTTCTGAATACAAAAACCGCACGCGACTGTCGCACATCTCTCAAGTAGATGGCTGAACAGTTCAAAGATCACCTGTTCTGGGAGCCGGGCCACAGAGTTATCCGAGGGTGTTGTAAAGCGGACGAGCTTGCGAGACTAGGATCTACCCTTCACATTCCAGGGATACTAGAATCTGTGGGGAGCGACATGTAAGCTAAGTTTTCAGGACCAGGCCCGAAGGACAACGAATGGTAGATACGTAGGCTAAGTCTTCAGGATCAGTACAGAAGGGAAACGAATAATAGATGTCCACAAAGGAGGGTTGTGAAATTTTTTAAATTATGTTGCCTTATCTAGACTTAAAGAGGTCTACCGCTTTGCTGTCACTAGCTAGAATAGACGTCTCAGTCATCGTGTCCGTCATGACAGGTCATTGTATGATCGGAAAACATGCTGACAGACTGAAGGTTGCAAGTAATGACTATTGCAGGAGCTGTGAGGACGTCGGGAAAGAAGAGACAATAGAACATATGAATTTGATGTGGGTAATGGCTTCGTTCGATTTATTTCAAGCTTTCTCAGAGACCGCACTATACCAGTCGTTATGGATGGGTTCTCACCAAACGAGCATAAATTGACCGCAGGTGTTCCCTAGGGCTCCGTCCTTTCTCCTTCTCTTTTTTTGTTTTCATCAAAGATCTACTCATTTGCGGACGATAGTATTATTCGTTATTCGTACTCATTCGACCATTCGACCGAGTCTTCGAAAGATTGAGGACAAGAGGCGGATTATGAACTAAACACTCTGCCAGGATTTTCTGAGGTCGAATGAATCGAGTAGATGTTAATGCACGAAAGACTTAGTTGTTGTCCCACAAACGATTTGCTGACCCATTACGATCATCTCTGGCTATCAACGGTATAGATGTTGAGCTCTCAGAAGCTCTTGATTTTCTGGGCATGAAGATATAAAGTGATATCCGTTGGGCTGAACATGTATTCGCAGTGTCGAAAGAAGCACTCAAGTACTTAGGCTTTCTTAAACGGTGCAAGAATTATTTCACTCCTTCTGATCTTCTTAACATCCATATCAGCTTCACAAGGCCGAAAATGGAGTACAACTCACTTGTAGGGCCTGGAGCTTCAAAATCATCCTTGGAGCTACTGGAGTGTATATAGAAGAGAGCGATGGCGTTGATTGGAGACAGTAGGGTATCCAACTCTATTGCCTTCCTTGAACTTCATCGTAATGTGGGTTGTCCGACGCTATTCTATCGGTACTTTCATGGTATGTGTTTATCTGATTTTCGTCTTCTTATTCCTGATGCAAGGATGATTGTCAGAAATATTAGATTTTCCAGGAACTCACAACCGTTCGTAGTTGATTAGCCAGAGGAGCGAACAATGCATTACAGATATAATTCTTATTTCGCCCGAACCGTTCGTATATGGAATCGATTTCCGGCCTATGTTTTTCCTATCCACTATGTCTTCCATAGATTTAAGACCAATGTCAATAAACACTACGTCCTTTTCCTTCTCTCCAACTCCTAATTTCCATTCGTCAGTGCAATGCACTGCATTCATAGGGGACATCCCCTGCGTGTTGGTTGATAAAAAAAAGATATCAAATTGGGAGACCAGTTTATTGGGACCTTAATGAAAACATGGACCGATTCGGTCCATTTACAATCCCAATCGACCTGCTTTTATAACAAGCACCTAGCTTCGAAAATTTGAGTGCTTTCGACAGACAGAGAGGTGGATGGTCATAGCTAGATAGACTTAGAGTGTCGAGACGATCTAGAATATATATATATATATATATATATATATATATATATATATATATACTATGTTGGGTCTCAGATTATTATTTTGATGAGTTATAAACGGAATCACAAAACTAAAATAGCCCCATCCTATTGTGAAGGGGTTTCAAAAAAGAAATCGACAGAGGTGAATATGAACGAATTGAGATGTACAGGAGTCAGAATGAAATCCGGACATTTTATTAAATAATCAAACACCAATCCGATGGCTTTGATGCAGAGACAAAGAAGGAAATCTGGTAACCGATACAGATAGTGTGATTGGGATATAGAAAGATTAATTTTCACAGCTACTAAAGTCCGACAATATCGGGGAAGAGGATACCACAGAACCAACCCTTGATCACGGTATGGTTACCAAGTAGCAGTGAACCAAGTAGCAGTGACCCGACTGAAGAACAACAAGGCAGCAGGAGCCGATGGATTGCCCACTGAACTATTTAAATCCGGAGGCGACACTCTGATAAGGCGAATGCGTTAGCTCGTTTACGCAATCAGGCTAGAAGAACGCATACCCGATACATAAGACAGGAGACAAGACGGAATATGTCAACTATAGAGGATTAAGTCTCCTCGCCATCGCGTACAAGTAACTCTCGAGCGTACTGTGTAAAAGATTAAAACATAAAGTCAATTAGATAATTGGGTCGTATCAATGCGGCTTTAGACCTGGTAAATCTATCATAGACCAGATTTTTCTCACTGCGGCAAATCCTGGAAAAGATCCGAGAAGGATGGATGAACACTTGCCATCTCTTCGTTGATTACACAAAGCGGCTTTCGATAGCCCTAAACCCCAGAAGGACAGATCAACACTTGTCATTTCTTCGCTGATTACACAAAGCCGCCTTCGACAGCTCTATAGGTTCAAGGATATTTCAAGCCATATGCGAAAAAATGAATTAAACTCTGCAGGATGACATCTCTGACATAGTCAATAATTTGACCTACATTGGGATCGCCGTAGCCGAAACGAATTACACCAGCTTTGAAGTAAAGCGAAGAGTTAGACAAGCAATTTAGAAACAAGTCCACCTCTCGACAGACGAAGATTACTCGTACAAGATACTGATGCTGTAAAATGTAAATTGAGGAAGAGGTGGTGTTTCTCTCATTTCATTAATGCAGTAAGCGGCCTCCTTTTTTATGCCGAACGGGAGAAAATCGAAAAAGACTAGTAAAAAATATGCCATGTAAGATCTTTTAGAGATAACGCTTTGAAATTTGGAATGATTAAAGCTAAGGCGAGAGAGAGAGAGAAATCGTGTGCAAAATTTTAAGGCCCTAGTTTATCCAAGCGTCTTTTGGCAGGCTCCTAAATTTGGCCACCTCGTTGTTTCGAAAATTTGTTGCGGCTACCAAATCCTTGTTTTTGGTCCGACTTCCACATTTTCAAAAATCCCTAGCGTATAAAATGCGTATTTTTTTAAACATATCTACAATATGGTACAGATCGGTCCACTTTAGGTGTAGGTCCCATACAAACGCACCCCATAGATCAAGCTAAGGCCACCAAAAGGATGGAGAAGTCACAAGTGGTCAACATTGACACCCAGTATCTTAGCCTGTGTCAAAGCACAGAAGTACTTTCCTGAAAGCCTGTGTCCTTCTCTACAAATACCTAGAATATTTTGTACGGCTAAGATCAATATAAACAAGTAAAAGCGTGCTAAGTTCGGCCGGGCCGAATTTTATATACCCTCCACCATGGATCGCATTTGTCGAGTTCTTTTCCCGGCATCTCTTCTTAGGCATTTTTTTCCAGATATGACAGCTATATCAGGTTATGAACCGATTTGAACCATACTTGGTACAGTTGTTGGATATCATAACAAAATACTTTGTGCAAAAATTCATTCAAATCGGATAAGAATTAGGCCTTCTAGAGGCTCAAGAAATCAAGATCCAAGATCGGTTTATATGACAGCTATATCAGGTTATGGACATATTTCAACCATACTTGGCACAGTTGTTGGATATCATCACGAAACACGTCGTGCAAAATTTCATTCCAATCGGATAAGAATTGCGCACTCTAGAGGCTCAAGAAGTGAAGACTCAAGATCAGTTTATATGGAAGATATATCAAAACATGGACCGATATGGTCCATTTACAATACGAACCGACCTACACTAATAAGAAGTATGTGTGCAAAATTTCAAGCGGCTAGCTTTACTTCTTTGGAAGTTAGCGTGCTTTCGACAGACGGACGGACGGACGGACATACGGACGGACGGAGATGGCTAAATCGACATAAAATGTCGCGACGATCAAGAATATATAAACTTTTATGGGGTCTCAGACGAATATTTCGAGGAGTTACAAACAGAATGACGAAATTAGTATACCCCCTATCCTATGGGGGAGGGTATAAACATTTGTGGACTTATTTCCATTTTTTTTTGCCATTTGGCCCACTGTGCGACGTGAGCATAGTTCTAACGTATCAAAATACAGCGGTTGCGTTGGGTAGGTCATGTTGTCAGGATAAATAAAGATGCCCCAGCCAAGTGTACCGCGGTATACGCAAACCTTAACAACCAAAACCCCGATTGAAAGGTCAAGTGGTTAAAGAGATCTGGAAACTTTGTATCAGATATTGAAGAAGGAGAGCAAAAGATCGAGCTGCTAGGAAATCTATTCCAAATTTGGCTAATGGGACAAATGTTCTGTCACAGCCTATTAAAGTAAAAGTAAATCTATTCCAACTAGTTGCACTCTTCTCTGGCTTCTTAGTTATCCTTCAATGGAGTTGACCATATACACACTCGCACTTTATTGTATGCAAACATGTAACTCACACATGCATGTACATATAAATCCATGTAAACATCGCCTTTATTAAGGATAAGAATCATTCAATCGTTCGAACATTACTTGAGCCTTAATAAATACACAAGGAACTACTCTCGGCGTAATCAATAAAACGAAAGAAAACGACATCTTGTACAACAATTGGGGAAAAGGAAAGTCGACAGAGGAATCAACAACATCGAGATAAAATCTTAACAATATGTCAACAGCACAAGTAAATGAAATAAATAAAGCTGTCACCCATTACTGGTCATGGTCATAGAGTAGGTCATGACAGTAATTGGATTTACCCTGCATACTATTTGCAAGAGATTTTTTTTTTTATTTCTTTAATTCGTTTAAAGATTTCTTTCGATGAGTAAGTCCAACTAAATATTTTTGGTAAACCCCTTTATTTCGTTGGATGGTTTGTTAAATGTATAGTTGAGTTGAAACTAGAGCTGTGATATCAGAAAGTTGGTTGATATATTAACAAACATATATTTACAAGGACAAATAAGAGAAATAATGGCTAGGATTCAACTTTGTCTTTGGTGAGTTCAAAAATAATAAACTGAACAATCGGATTTGGACACTATTTGCGTCGAAGTCGTTGTAAATTTGCAAAGACTGTCTTAGACAAAACTCAAAAAAAAAAAAAATAAATAAATAAATATACAGGGTGGCTGATGAAAGCCGCTACCAAAAAAAAATGTAATAACTTTTTTTCTATTTAATAATAATAATTTAATAATTAATTTAATTAATTAATTAATTAATTTAATTAATAATAATTTAATAATTAATTTAATAATTTAATTTAACATGAATAAAAGAAAAATGTATTCCATACACCGAAAAAAAAATGTAGCAATATTCATCATTGTAGCAATATTCATCAGCCATACCAATATTCATCGAAAATTGCCGAGATCAAAAAATGTATCGTAGATCTCAAGCGGCCTTTTTTGTAGCACTATCCATCAAAATTTTGGAAATCAGACGAATTGGCTGCTTGAACAAATTTTCGTCCGAGATGACCACTAAGGGGCCTGCCAAGAGGCGCCCCCCCACTTAGGGCCTTGAAATTTTGCACACGATCTCGCTGACACTTCAGCTCTCAAATTTTCAACTCTACCCGTTCTCAAACGGCAGATTTTTAACTAGTTTTACCCATCACCGTAGGATAGGGGGTATATTCATTTAGTCATTCCGTTTGCAACACATCGAAATAACAATTTTCGACCCTGAAAAGTATATATATTTCGGATCGTCGTAAAATTCTAAGACGATTTAACGGCGTCTGTCCGTCCGTCAGTCTGTCTGTCCGTCCGTTGTAATCACTCTAGAGCCTTCAAAGATTGTGATATTGAGCTGAAATTTGAAACAGATAGGTTTTTTTGATGCCCGCTGGTTAAGTTCTTGGACGGGCCAAATTGGACCATATTTGGATATAGCTGCTATATAGACCGATTTTCCGATAGAGATTCTAATGCCCATAAAAACTTTATTTTTCATCAGATTTTGCTGAAATTTGAAACAGTGAGTAGAATTCCCGACAACTGACCCAAATATAATTCAGATCGGACTATATTTAGATATAGCTGCCATATAGACCGATCTGCCGATAAAGGGTCTGAAGGCCATAAAATCTCTATTTTTTTTCTGTTTTCGCTGAAATTTGCAACAGTGAGTTATTTTAAGCCTCCTGACATTTGACCTAAATATGGATTAGATCGGACTGTATTTAGATATCGCTGCCATATAGACCGATCTTCTGATAAAGGGTCTGAAGCCCATTAAAGCTTTATTTATTACCCGATTTTGCTGAAATTTGCAACAGTGAGTTATTTTAAGCCTCCTGACATTTGACCTAAATATGGATTAGATCGGTCCATATTTAGATATAGCTGCCATATAGACCGATCTCCCGATAAAGGGTTTGAAGGCCATAAAAGCTTTATTTTTTGCCCGATTTCGCTGAAATTTGCAACAGTGAGTTATTTTAAGCCTCCTGACATTTGACCTAAATATGGATAAGATCGGTCCATATTTAGATATAGCTGCCATAAAGACCGATCTGCCGATAAATGGTCTGAAGCCCATAAAAGCTTTATTTATTACCCGATTTCGAAATTTGGAATAGTGCGCAGTTTTAAACCTCTCAACATTGGACCCATATATGGTACAGATCGGACTATATTTAGATATAGCTGCCATATAGACCGATCTCCAGATAAAGGGTCTGAAGCACCTAACAGATTTCGCTGAAATTTGGAATAGTGCGCAGTTTTACGCCTCCCAACATAGGACCCACGTACGGAATATATTTAAATATAGCTTCCATACAGAGCGATCTGCCGATAAAGGGTCTGAAGCCCATAAAAGCTTTATTTTTTTATCCGATTTCGCTGATATTTGAAATACAAAATTCAACAGTGACTAATATTTATTAGACCGTTCAATGTCCGTGCCGAATTTGGGCGCGTAAGTTATGCAATTTTCACCAGATTGTGGCGAAAGGGGGTTTACATATATACCCGAGGTGGTGGGTATCCAAAGTTCGGCCGAGCCGAACTTTATGCCTTTTTACTTGCTTTTTTTCGATTCTATTCCACCGTCCGTTGTGTGATTTTAATGCTGTGATATTGGTGGAATTTGTTGTAACGAATTTCGGAGCTGACTCATGAAGTTGGATCTCCCTTTGAGGGTGCAGATATTAATCCGCCCCATGACACTATGGACATACACCTAAACCAGTAATTGGCTTGTTGTGCGCTCTAAATACAAAAAAGTAGCCTCGAAAAAGAAAATTTTAAGTTAGTGGTTGAATGGCTAGGATATAATCTCATTACGACGATTGACATAAATATATTCTCAGGCAGCCCATTTTTGAAAAAAAGTACTGTACCACGATACCTGATAGATTGGAACTACGATACCCCTGATGGTTCCAAACATACGACTGTGGGTATGCCTCTAGCGACATGTAAGCTAAGTTTTCAGGACCAGGCCAGAAGGATAACCAATGATAGATGGTGGCCTGGTCTAGACTTGAGGAAGTCTACTGCTTTACTGTTGCTACCTAGAATGACCATCTCAGTCATTGTGTCCATCATCACACGTCACTGTCTGCTCGGAAAACATGCTGACAGACTGAAGGTTGCCAATAATGACTTTTCCGAGACCGTGAGGACATCGAGGAAAAATATTCTATAGAACATCTGCTGTGTGTGATTTTTTAACAACAATAGGAAAGTTTTTCAAAAAAAAAAAAAAAAAATACATAAAATTCAGAAAAATGCATGAAATCTTTATTGGAATCAATGGTACGGTCCGTATAATTTAATGTTTGAAGATTATTTCATGCAAATGTTGACCTTGGCTGCATGTCAAATAGTTCATTCGCTTAGTCCTAATTTGACCTACTCTTTCCAACATTTCGGCCGATATCTCACGAATCAATGCTTCAATGTTCTCTTCTAATGCGTCAATTGAAGCGGGCTTGTCTGTATAGACATGAACCTTAACATAGCCCCACAAAAAATAGTCTAAAGGGGTCAAATCACACGGTCTAAGCGGCCAAGCTCTTGCATTTTGGGCAAAAGGTCTTGCATTTTGGGCAAAAGGTCTTGCATTTTGGGCAAAAGGTCTTGCATTTTGGGCAAAAGCTCTTGCATTTTGGGCAGAAAAAAAGTTTGATATCATCTCACAGTAGCGCTAACCATTCAAAATTACGCTACGGTTCCCATCATCTTTGAAGAAGTACGATCCAATGATGCCACCAGCCCGCAAACCGCATCAAACTGTGACTTTTTATACCCTCCACCATAGGATGGGAGTATACTAATTTCGTCATTCTGTTTGTAACATCTCGAAATATGCGTCTGAGACCCTATAAAGTATATATATTCTTGATCGTCATGTTATTTTAAGTCGATCTAGCCATGTCCGTCCGTCTGTCCGTCCGTCTGTCCATCCGTCTGTCCGTCCGTCTGTCCGTCCGTCTGTCCGTCCGTCTGTCCGTCCATCCGTCTGTCCGTCCGTCTGTCCGTCCGTCTGTCCGTCCGTCCGTCCGTTCGACCGTTCGTCCACCCGTCCGTCTGTCTGTCTAAAGCACGATAACTTTCGAAGGAGTAAAGCTAGCCGCTTGAAATTTTGCACAAATACTTTTTATTAATGTAGGTCGGTTGGGATTGTAAATGGGTCAAATCGGTCCATGTTTTGATACAGCTACCATATAAACCGATCTGGGGTCTTGACTTCTTGGGCCTCTAGAGGGCGCAATTCTCATCCGATTTGACTGAAATTTTACACATAGTGGTTTGGTATCACTTCCAACTAACTGTGCTAAGTATGACACAAATCGGTACATAACCTGATACAGCTGCCATATAAACCGTTCTTTGATCTTGACTTTTTGAGCCTCTAGAGGGCGCAATTCTCATTCGATTTGGCTGAAATTTTGTATGAGGTGTTTTGTTATGACTTCCAATAACTGTGCTATGTATGACACAAATCGGTACATAACCTGATATAGCTGCCATATAAACCGATCTGGGATCTTAACTTCTTGAGCCTCTAGAGGGCGCAATTCTCATCCGATTTGTCAGAAATTTTGTACAACGGCTTCACTCATGACCTTCAACATACATGACTAATATGGTCTGAATCGATCAATAGCTTGATACAGCTCCCATATAAACCGATCTCCCGATTTTGCTTCTTGAGCCCCTTCAAGGCGTTATTCTTATCCGAATGAACTGAACTATTACACAATGACTTCTACAATGTTCAGCATTCATTTATGGTCCGAATTGGACTGTAACTTGATATAGCTCCAATAGCATAATAGTTCTTATTCAATATTCTTTGTTTCCCTAAAAAAAGATACCGGGCATAGAACTCGACAAATGAACGGATATTGGAAGTCGAAACAGAAGTCCTTGTGTCAAATTTCAGGCTAATCGAACGAAAGTTGAGGCCTATAGGTGGTCAAGAAGTCAAAACTGGGGATCCGTTTATAACGGGGTTATATCCAAATCTGAACCGATTTGACCCATATACAATCCCCAACGACCTACATTGATTAGAAGTCTCTGTACGGCTATTGTGATTATTCGTTCGATGGCTATTGTGATTTCCTCAGACGGATGGGCGTAGGGACGGACATGGCTAGATCAACCTGGAATGTAAAGACGATCAAGGATATACAAAAATATAGTTATGGGGTCACACATCAATATTTCAAGATGTTACAAACGCAATGACTAGAGAAGTATACCCCTCATCCTATGGTGGTGGCTACAAAAATTGTTGTATTATATCCCTTTAATTCCAAAAAGTGCTGTGTATCCTACCAATAGCCAAATTTAACATAACATTCAAAAGATAGGGTATACATGCTTAACAAGTCTTAGCATAAGATGATCGACAACAACAACGAAAAGGATTTAAGGGTCGAGACAAGCCATTAAGATAATATGGTTGCCCAAAAAGTAATTGCGGATTTTTTTAAAAGAAAGTGAATGCATATTTAATAAAACTTAGAATGAACTTTAATCAAATAAACTTTTTTTACACTTTCTTTCTAAAGCAAGCTAAAAGTAACAGCTAATAACTGACAAAAACAAGAATGCAATTACAGAGTCACAAGCTGTGAAAAAATTTGTCAACGCCGACTATATGAAAAATCCGCAATTACTTTTTGGGCAACCCAATATAATACAGAAAACGTCTTCTGCTCAAAACGAAAGATAAATCCTTCATGCAAAACATTGATATGAAGATGGAAGACATAACGGTTTGATTATGGTTTTGACCCTGGCTGCACCTCAAATGGTCCATCCGCTTAGTCCAATTTTGACATACTCTTTCCAACATTTAGACCGGTATCTCACGAATCAATGCTGCAATGTTGTCTTCTAATGCGTCAATTGAAGCGGGCTTGTCTGTATAGACATGAGCCTTAACATAGCCCCACAAAAAATTGTCTAAAGGCGTGAAATCACACGGTCTAAGGGGCCAAGCTCTTGCATTTTGGGCAAAAAAAGTTGAGTATCATCTCACAGTAGCTCTCACCATTCATAACTACGTTACGATTCGCATCATCTTTGAAGAAGTACGATCCAATGATGGCACCAGCCAGTAAACCGCACCAAACTGTGACTTTTTCTGGATGCAAAGCTACCAATGCATCCAGAAAAAGTCACAGTTTGGTGCGGTTTACTGGCTGGTGCCATCATTGGATCGTACTTCTTCAAAGATGATGCGAATCGTAACGTAATTGTGAATGGTGAGTGCAATGCTTCTGCCAATCAGGCACTCCAAATTCGGCAATTCTGATTATTTATGTATCACAATGGTCGGTCTGCCTCTTTAACCTAACCTAACCTAACCAAACCATCCCTTTAATTCCCAAAAGTGCTGTGTGTCCTCCCAATAGCCACATTAAACATAACATTCAATAGATAGGGTATACATGCTTAACAAGTCTTAGCATAAGATGATCGATTCGTATGGTGCGTTGGAAAGAGTTTTAAATAAACAACAACAACAAAAGGATTTAAGGGTCGAGACAAGCCATTAAGATAATATAATACACAAAACGTCTTTGGCCCAAAACGAAAGATAAATCCTTCATGCGAAACATTGATATGAAGATGGAGGACATAACCGTTTGATAGTAACACTAATAAATATTTCTTGTGCTTAGGCAAAATCCTTTGAGCAAACATTGTGAAATTGATTGATTTCTTATCAATAATCCTTATTTCATTTTCTTTTCTCTTGTTTCTCTCGTTGTAGGCCTTGTGTGGTGTGGTGTTTCAAGTTCCTACCATGTCCGGTGACAAACTGCGCATCAGTACCATGCAGGAAATCATCAAGCCGAATACGGTCAAACGTATTCAGGGCTATGGTCTGCCCTTCCCCAAGGATACATCACGCAAAGGAGATCTGCTGGTGGCCTTCGACATACAGTTCCCCGAGAAATTGACGGCAGCCCAAAAGGAGCTACTCAGGGATATGTTATGATGTGTGAATTGCCGCATGTGTAGATGGACGATGCAAGGATAAACATTTCGAATGTGGTCCGCTGCATCGGCCATCGGACAATCGGTCGAACAGTCAGTGAAGTGCCGCCACACCCCCCCCCCCCCCAAGTGTCAAGCAAAATACTAAAAAAAAATGTTTTAATTTATAAATCAACATTATTATTAATTAATTGATTAATTACAATAATTTTATACTAAAAAAAAACAAAAAAAACTCAAACTCATTAGGAGCAGCAGACTACCCCAAAACGATATTGAAGTTGTTTTGAGAAGGTCTTCCTGGAGGACCGATGCCATCTCTTGAACTCCTTTGAAAACAACAAAATAATTAAATCAAATGTACTACAAACCCTTATAAAAACAAAAGAAACAAAAAATGTGTTTGTAGTCCTCTTCAGTTCGGTTGCCGCAAACGAAAAGAAATAAATTATGATAAAATGCTCACTAACTTAAAATGATTGAAAATGTAATCATCGTTCGTTTTAGTTTATTTTTGTGTTTTACTTTTAAATTTTCTTTTTATTTTTCAATTATTAATGGATGCTCATTCTGTCTCTCTGAACTTTGTAGTCTGAGTTTCATATTTTTTTTTTGCCTTATGTCTTTCCTTAAGTCCATGCCCCTGTTCTTTGAGCAATGATATTAAGAAACCTTTTGCTTATTTTTTTTTTTAGTTTTAAAAGTCTACTAATGTTTATTATTAAATTTAGAAGTCTATGTAAGACAAAACGCTTTTAAATTTAATAAACCAAACCAGTTTTCGTCCCTACATTTTTTTTTTATTTTCGTTGTTTTTTTAAATTCAATTTTAAACCAATTTTACTTGGCATTGTTTACACAAGAAAGATTAATTTGATCAACTTTCTTTATTTTTTTCGTTTTTATCAAAGAAAAGCTTCAATTCAATTAACATAGATTTTGTTGAAAATTTTAAATAAAAAACGAAAATATTTTTATTGTTTTATTTCAACGAGCAAGAAACAGATAAACAGAAAGTCCTTGGATTGCAGAGAATAAATGTTATCACATAGCAAACCATAGGGTATTTTGTTTCTTGTGGACCCCCATAGGCCGCAAAATATGGGAAAGCATTTTTGGTTAATACCAAATTGCAAACATTTCGGGATCATGGCGGGAGGTGATGGAAAACCGCAAATGGGTTTAGAGTTGTCAGGCCAAACGTGAGGGTCTTAAATGCCAAAATCCATCACGTAACAAAAGAGGCGGTTATAAGTCCATGGCCATAAATATCGAAATCGGCCTACATGGCAGTTATAAAGGAAAGTTAAAACAATTAAAAAGGCGTTAAGTTCGGCCGGACCGAACTTTGTATACCCACTACCTCGGGTGGTGTAAAGCACATTTCATCAATATCCAGTGAAAATTGCATACCTTATGCCCCATAGCAGTTATAACGAAATATGTTGCGATTTGGACCAAATACTAATAAGCACAAGTCATTGTATCTACAAATAAACAGATCTGAACCATATACCACATGGATGTGGAAAAGCCTAACATAAGTCACTGTGTCAAATTTCAGTGAAATCGCATTATAAATGCGCCTTTTTTGGGGCCAAGACTTTTAATCGAGATATCGGTCCTTATGGCAGCTATATGCAAATCTTGATCGATCTAGATCAAATTGCGGAAATATGTGGAGGGTCTGAACTTAACTCTCTGTCCCAAATTTCGACAACATCGGACAATAAATGTGCCTTTTATGGGCCCATAACCTATAATCGAGAGATTGGTCTATATGGCAGCTATATCCAAATCTGGACCGATCCGGGCCAAATTAACGAAGGATGTCGAAGGGCCTAACACAACTCTCTGTCTCAAATTTCAGCAAAATGGGATAATAAATGTGGCTTTTATGGCCCCAAAACCTAAAACCGAGAGATCGGCCTATATGGCGGCTATATCCAAATCTGGACCGATCTGTGTCATATTGCAGAAGAATATCAAGGGGCTTAACTTAAATTAGTATCCCAAATTTCGGCGAGATCGGACAATAAATGCGCCTTTTATGGGCCCAAAACTCTAAATAGAGGAATCGGTCTATATGGCAGCTATATCCAAATCTGATCCGATCAGGGCCAAATTACCGAAGGATGTCGAAGGGCCTTACACAACTCACTGTCCCAAATTTCAGCAAAATCGGATAATAAATGTGGCTTTTATGGGCCTAAAACCCTTAATCGGAGGATAGGTCTATATGGCAGCTATATCCAAATCTGATCCGATCAAGGCCAAATTAACGAAGGATATCGAAGGGCCTTACACAACTCACCGTTCCAAATTTCAGCAAAATCGGATAATAAATGTGGCTTTTATGGTCCTAAGACCCTAAATCGAGAGAGCGGTCTATATGGCAGCTATATCCAAATCTGGACCGATCTGGTCTAAATTGAAGAAGGATGTCGAAAGGCCTTACACAACTCACTATCACAAATTTCAGCAAAATCGGATAATAAATGTGGCTTTTATTGGCCTAAGATCCTAAATCGGCGGATGGGTCTATATGGGAGCTATATCAAGATATTGTCCGATATAGTCTATCTTCGAACTTAACCTGCTTATGGACAAAAAAAAGAATCTGTGCAAACTTTCATCTCAATATCTCTATTTTTAAAGACTGTAGCGTGATTTCCATAGACTGATGGACGGACATGGCTAGATCGTCTAAGATTTTTACGCTGATCTAGAATATATACTTTATAGGGTCGGAAATGGATATTTCGATGTGTTGCAAACGGAATGACAAAATGAATACACACCAATCCTTCGGTGGTGGGTATAAAAAAGTAACCTCGAAAAAGAAAATCTAAGTTAGGAATTCCGTGCTACTTACAAAATCCTTATTTGTTTTCCATGCCACCCCCCTAAGTTGGTTTATGTCTGATATTGTACCCTCCACCTAAGTGCCGGTATCTGTTAGACGCGAAAGCCGGACAATGATAGAGGAAGAGCTCCAACGTCTCATCATCTTCCCCACATGCCCCTCCACATACTATCACTTGCCGCACCGATTTTACATAAGTGAACTCGTAGTCCTATGTGTCCCGTTATGATACCGAGACCTATACTGCTATACTGACCTCCTTCTTACATCCTTTCAGTAATGGCGTCGTCTTCTCGCTATCTGGATCTCTCCATAGGGGTTTCGCCTTCCTACAGACCGCCCTATCGAACGTTTCGTCGTTCCACAGGCTTGCATGCGCATTCGTCGCCCACTCCCTTAACTCGGACTGCATCGACTCGAAAGGCTTCGGGTTAACCAAGTTTATTGACGGCAGTTATCTGCTCTTCACTGTCAAATCGTCTGCTTTCTCATTTATGTTACTCCGCTATGGCCCTGCACCCAAACGACGCGGATCATGCCATCATCAGAGAAGGCGTTAATCTCCTTCTTACATTCTAACACTGTGACATACATAAAAGGACCATTTTTTCATCCGCTATGATTGAAATTTGAAACTGCGTTTTGATAGACCTCTATCCCTGTTTGTTGAATATTGTCCAGATCAGACCATATTTGGACATAGCTGCCATATAGATGGATCTCAAGATATAGATTATTGAGCCCATAAAAGGAGCATTTTTCATCAAATTTTGATGAAATTTGAAACAGTCCGTTTTGTCACCCCTATAAACCTTTTTGTTGAATATCTTCCAGATATGGCGCTATATAAGGAATGTGGAGCAGATACTCTACATAATATTCTATACAATACTTTGCATTGGCAGATCGGTCTATACGGCAGCTATATCCAAATATGGTCCGATCTGGGTGATTTTCAACAAAAAGTTTTAGAGGGGTACCGGTGCCAAATTTCATCCAAATAGGAAGAAAAATGCTCCTTTTGTAGGCTCATTACACTTTATCGGCAGATCGTTATATATGGTCGCTGTATCCATATATGATCCCACCTGTACCACATTTGAAAGGAATGGGTAGGAGTCCACCAGATCAAACTGTGCCAAATTTCACCGAATTCGGGTAATAAATGGATATTTTATGGCCTCAATACCCTTTTTCGGGAGATCGGGTGGTCGGTCTATAGGGCAGCTATATCCAAAAAATGGTCTACCAGAACTCACTGTGCCAAATTTAATCGAAATCGGATGAAAAATTACCAATTTATAACCTCAAGTCTTAAGTCTGGAGATCGGTCTATATAGCGGCTATAGATAACTAAAATCCGATTTTATGAGATCAGAAGGTCAGGTTTATATACAAAGAATACGAAATCATCAAAAATTGTTTGGAAAATGTTTTTATACCCAAGATATGTGCAAAATTATAAATACCCAGCTTTTAGGTATAAATAGTTAAATAACCGGGTATTTACCCAATTTACCGGGTAAATAACTTTTCGGTATTTACTCATCGCCTCTTTAACAAAAGTTATGCTAGAAGTATGCCATACTAATTTTTAAACAGCAGCGAACAAAGTATTTAACGTAAATAAAGAGCGTGCCTAAAGCTATGCTTTAAAGTTTTAATAAAGTCATATTATTTGAAAGTTAGATGGCACTGGCATGTGCAATCCATTATAGCAAATGTTTAAAGATGAGCATTGGGTAAATGCCCAAAAAGTAGGGTTGCCCAAAAAGTAATTGCGGATTTTTTAAAAGAAAGTAAATGCATTTTTAATAAAACTTAGAATGAACTTTAATCAAATATACTTTTTTTACACTTTTTTTCTAAAGCAAGCTTAAAGTAACAGCTGATAACTGACAGAAGAAAGAATGCAATTACAGAGTCACAAGCTGTGAAAAAATTTGTCAACGCCGACTATATGAAAAATCCGCAATTACTTTTTGGGCAACCCAATATTTGCTTATCCGGTAAATTTGTTAAATACCCGGGTATTTACCCATATACACAAAAGCTGGGTATTTATAATTTTGCAGATATCTTCGGTATAAAAACATTTTCCAAACAATTTTTGATGATTTCGTATTTTATTTTTATCCGATTTAAATGAAATTTGGCACAGTGAGTGCCATTGATCGGACCATATTTGGATATAGCTGCCGTTCTCTTGATATAGTGCATTGAGCCTATGAAAGGAGCTATATTCATCCGATTTCGATGGAAGTTGGCACAGTGAGTTTTGGTTGACTCCTACACCTATTTGTTGAATGTGGTCCACATCGGACTATATTTTGATATAGCTACCATATGGAGCGATCGCCCAATATATAGCATTGAGCCTACAAAAGGAACACGATTTCAATGAAATTCGGCACAGTGTGTTTTGGTGGATCCCTAATCCTTTTTGTTGAATCTTGCTCAGATCATTTAGATATAGCTGCCATATAGATCGATCTCCCGAAATAAAACGTTGAGCCCCATAAAGGGAGCGTTTTTTATTCGATCTCGAAATCGGATGAAAAGTGCTCTATATCGGGAGATTAGTATATATGGTAGCTATAACCAATTATGGTCCGATCTAGACCACATTCAACAAACAGGTGAGGGTTCTAACAAAACTCACTGTGCCAAATTGCTTCGAAATCGGATGAAAAATGCTCCTTTTATAGGGAGATCGCTCTACATGGCAGCTATATCCAAATATAGTCCCATCTGGGTCAGATGCTGGAAGGTTTAAAACAACTCACTGTTTCAAATTCTATAAGGCAGCTATATCTGAACATAGTCCTTAGGCCTTAAGTAACTCACTGTTTCAAATTTCAGCGATATTGGGTAATAAATAAAGCTTATATGGGCTTCAGACCCTTTATCGGCAGATCGGGCTATATGACAGCTACGTCGAAAAAATAAAGTTTTGGTGCCAAATTTCAGCTTAATATACCAATTTTTGAAGGCTGAAGAGTGATATCAACAGACAGAGGGACAGACACACCGACATCGTTAAATCGCCTTAGAATATTACGACGATCCGAAATATATATACTTTGTAGGGTCGGAAGTGGATATTTCGATGTGTTGCAAAAGTCGAATATCTTCGAAGCCAGTAGATATGTGGTAGAAATAAAGGGGATCTTTTTAAGGATGTTTAAGAACTATCCAGTAAGAAAAAAATTTTGAAAATCAGAAATCAGACTTTGCACATATTCTCCATAATACTTCAGCTCTTACCATTTCAAATGTCAAAGAGAGATTTCTCTATCCGTTCTCAAATTCTATCCCACTGTGCATTGTTTGAATTCAATCCAAACCGTTTTTCCCAACTGCAGGAGGCTTTGCTCTATGGTTGCTACATTCACAGCTTCCCTTTAAGGCAAAACAAAAGATGGAGTTTAATTGACCAACTTTAAACATCCTTATTAACTCTCCTGGCCAGTATATTTTGATAACTCATATTATTATCCAATTATTCAAAATCCACTATACATTGTGCGAAAGATGGAATTTTTTAGAATTTCTCCTTTGATTAAATCAAGGCTTTATTAAAAAAAGCATTGTCTCCACCAACATTTCATTCATTTTCATGCAATAAAAATACGTAAAAGAATTTATAGAGTGAATTATAATAGCGCATTAATAATAAAATTGTTTACAAGAAAACATTTGATGAAATATTTTTCAGCAAAATTCTATGAGTGATGGTGATAGTGGATACATCGATATTTCTTATTCTCAGTTGTATCCTTAAGTAAAGCTAGTTGCACGTTACATTTTCCATTACCCGTCGAACTTTACAAACTATGATGATGATAGAGACATTTTGTCTGTTATAAAAGAATTACTTTCCTTGTAATAAAGATTCAATGAAAATGGAAAAAAGTGGAGGAAACAATGGGATGAACACGCAACTATTAAAATTAAAATGTAATATAAAAAAGTTTTATAATATTAATTCAAATTTGTGGATGATATTCTTGTAGTGGTCAAGCGAATCACGAGCTCTTAATCAAGGGGCAAACAGGAACAGGAAGGGTAGCAGGAGGCTCCCCATTAATGCAAATACGGTTTCAAAGAAATTTAGGGGCGGACCGTGAAATAATATCAGCATCGTGCTAGAGCACCATTTTGTTTGAGCTCCATAAAGCCAAGCATTTTTAAGGTGGTTATCAAGATATTCAGGGCAACGGGTCTCGTTCAGATCCACACTCATTATTTTTTTTTTTGTATTGATTATCAACATTCAAAATCACATTTCAAAGCTACCACTTGGAATACCACATTTTTATACCCTCCACCATAGGATGGGGGTATACTAATTTCGTCATTCTGTTTGTAACACCTAGAAATATGCGTCTGAGACCCACTAAAGTGTATATATTCTTTAAGTCGATCTAGCCATATCCGTCCGTCTGTCCGTCCGTCCGTCTGTCGAAAGCACGCTAACTTTCGAAGGAGTAAAGCTAGCCTCTTGAAATTTTGGACAAATACTTTTTATAAATGTAGGTCGGTTGGCATTTCATATAAACCGATCTTAGGTCGTGATTTCTTGAGCCTCTAGAGTGCGCAATTCTTATCCGATTGGAATGAAATTTTGCGCGTCGAGTTTTGTTATGATATTCAACAACTGTGCCAAGTATGGTTCAAATCGGTCCATAACCTAATATAGCTGTCATAAAAACTGATCTTGGGTCTTGACTTCTTGAGCCTCTAGAGGGCGCAATTCTTATCCGATTGGAATGAAATTTTGCACGACGTGTTCTTACTTTCAACAACTGCGTTAAATAAGGTTCAAATCGCTACATAACCTAATATAGCTGCCATATAAACCGATCTGGGATCTTAACTTCTTGAGCCTCTAGAGTGCGCAATTCTTATCCGATTTGGCTGAAATTTTGTACAACGGTTTCTCTCACGACCTTCAACATACGTGTCTAATATGATCTGAGTCAATCAATAGCTTCATACAGCTCCCATATAAACCTATCTCCCGATTTTGCTTCTTGAGCCCTACAAGGCGCAATTCTTATCCGAATGAACTGAAATATTACACAAAGACTGCTACAATGTTCAGCATTCATTTATGGTCCGAATCGGACTATAACTTGATATAGCTCCAATAGCATAACAGCTCTTATTTGATATTCTTTGTTTGTCTAAAAAGAGATACCGCGCATAGAACTCGACAAATTCTTTCCATGGTGGAGGGTATATAAGATTCGGCCCGGCCGAACTTAGCACGCTCTTACTTGTTAAAGATCCGCATGTTCTCTTGTGTCTATCCCAATTTGAGGGTAAAATGTGTATTTTACTACCAAAGACCTACACCACTACTGTGGTACAGGGTATTATAACTTAGTGCAACTTTAGCTATGTCCGTCTGTCTGTCCGTCCGTCTATCTGTCTGTCCGTCCGCCCGTCTGTCTGTCCGTCCGTCCGTCTGTCTGTCTGTCTGTCCGTCCGTCTGTCTGTCCGTCTGTCCATGTTAATTTGTGTACAAACTACAAGTCGCAATTTTCATCCGATCGTCTTCAAATTTGATAGGAGCATTTTTTTCGGCCTAGAGACGAAGACCATTGAAATTGGAAAAAATCGGTTCAGATTTGGATATAGCTTCCATATATATGTTCGTCCGATTTGCAGTAATAATGCAATAAAATGGTCATTTGTTAACCGATTCTCTCGAAATCTGACAGGAAGGATTTTCTTATGACTCTCAAGATTATTGGTGAATTTCATGGAAGTCGGTTCATATTTGGATACAGCTCCCATATATATGTTCGTCCGATTTCCAGTAATACAGCAATAAAATGGTCATTTGTTAACCGATTCTCCCGAAATTTGGCAGGAAGGATTTTCTTATGATTCTCAATATTACTGGTGAATTTCATAGAATTCGGTTCAGATTCGAAAATAGCTCAGATATATATGTTCGACCGATTTGCAATAATAATGCAATAAATGGTCATTTGCTAACCGATTCTCTCGAAATTTAACAGGAAGGATTTTTTTATGACTCTCGATATTAAAAGTGAATATTATAGAAATCGGTTCAGATTTGGATATAACTTCCATATATATGTTCGTCCGATTTGCAGTAATAATGCAATAAAATGGTCATTTGTTATCCGATTCCCTCGAAATTTGGCAGGAAGGATTTTCTTGTGACTCTCGATATTACTGGTGAATTTCATAGAAATTGGCGAAGATTTGAATTTAGCTCCGATGTTCGTCCGATTTCCAGTATAACAGCAATAAAATGGTCATTTGTTGACCGATTCTCTCGAAATTCGACAGGAAGGATTTTCTTGTGACTCTCGATATTACTGGTGAATTTCATAGAATTCGGTTCGGATTTGGATATAGCTCCCATATATATGTTCGTCCGATTTGCAGTAATACATCAATAAAATGGTCATTTGTTAACCAATTCTCTCGCAATTTGACAGAAAGGATTTTTCCATGACTATCGATATTATTGGTGGATTTCATAGAATTCGGTTCGGATTTGGATATAGCTCCCATATATATGTTCGTCCGATTTGCAGTAATAATGCAATAAAATGGTGATTCTCTCGAAATCTGACAGGAAGGATTTTCTTATGACTCTCAAGATTATTGGTGAATTTCATAGAATTCGGTTCCGATTTGGATATAGCTCCCATATATATGTTCGTCCGATTTGCAGTAATACATCAATAAAATGGTTATTTGCTAACCGATTCTCTCGCAATTTGACAGAAAGGATTTTTCCATGACTATCGATGTTAATGGTGAATTTCATAGAATTCGGTTCAGATTTGAATATAGCTCCCATATATATGTTCGTCCGATTTGCATTAATACAGCAATAAAATGGTCATTTGTTAACCGATTCTTTCGAAATTTGGCAGGAAGGATTTTATTATGACTCTTAATATTGCTGGTGATTTTCAAAATTTTAGAAATCGGTTCAGATTTAGATATAGCTCTCAATTATATATATATCGCCCGATTTTCACTCCTAGACCCACTGCAAGCGCATTTTTTGACCAATCTTCCTAAAATTTAGTACAACGCTTTTGTCGACGAATTTCACAATATCCATAAAGTTTGGTCGAAATTGGTTCAGATTTAGATATAGCTCCCATCTGCCGTCATTTGGCAACCGTAGTTACTACATTTTTAACATATTTGCTTTGCTCGAAATTTGACACAGGAATTTAAAGAACCTATCTAGATACATCCGCCGAGGTCCATCAAAATTGGTTCAGAATTAGATGTAACCCCCCCTTTTGTATATATGAGGTAGGTGTAGGGTATTATAAAGCCGGCACCGCCCGACTTTTGCTATTCCTTTCTGGTTTTAATTCCTTTTTTTGGGTAGGATAGGGGGAGGGGGATTGCCCTCTGACACATCCTTTCATTTGAGTACAATATATTCTCGGTCGTCCTACATTACAGCTTGGTGTTGTTTCTTTTGGAGAGTGTCGTTCCCCCCGACGCTAAGACCCAAAAGACAATTTATTTGAGTCCTCTATGATCGCAATCTACATGTCCTGCTGTACGGCAAAACGTGACCCAGATTTTTGAATCCATTTTATCAACATCCCGCTCGAACTACACGTCCTATTGAAGGGTATTTAGTGGGTGGGCCGGTTCCAGTCTCTGCCCCTAATATGTATACCAGATTCGTAGTTAACTTCAAAAGACCTTTCATTTTATACCCATTTTGTGTCGTTGGACATTCATGCCTGTTTTGGTAATTTTTGGGGTTGGGGAAGGCTCCGTAGACACCTTGGGCCAAATTAAAACATTTCATTATACCCACCACCATAGAAAAAGGGGGTAAATTCATTTAGTCATTCCCTTTGGCAACACATCGAAATATCAATTTCCGACACTACAAAGTATATATATTTCGGATCGTAGTAAAATTCTACGACGATTTAACGATGTCCGTGTGTCTGTCCGTCAGCCTGTTGTAATCACTCTACAGTCTTCAAAAATTGACACTAAGTGTGACATTTTTATGCCAAGTTCGTACTCTACTCCTAAATACCTTTCATTTGATATCCATATTGTCCCAATCGGTAAACATGTCCGTTCGGGTGGGTTTTGGGATGGGGCGCCCCCCCAGGTTATTTGACCCCAAAATTTTATACCAATTTTGTGTTTTTGGGCTACCATAAGGTGGCATACAAATCTTCGCTTTAATCAGTGCATCTATCTCCGAGATCTGGCGTTTTTGAAAATTGTTGTAAGGGGGAGTGTCCAACCCCCTTCGGATATCATACAAATAAAAGTTCTGCCGGGTCGAATCTTAGGAACCCACCACCACGGATTCTGCTAAAATGTGGGAGGTAAATCTGGTTATAGATCAATTTGGACCTTACTTGGCACAGTTGTTGAGAGTCATAACATAAAATTTCAGCCAAATCGGTTAAAAATCGCTGCTTGTAAGGGTTCAAGAAGTCAAATCGGGCGATCGGTTTATATGGGAGCTATATCAAGTTCTTGGCCGATTTGGACCGTACTTGTCATAGTTGTTAAGAGTCATAACAGAACACCATGTGCAAAATTTCAGCCAAATCGGACAAAAAATTGTTTCCAGAGACTCAAGAAGTCAAATCGGGAGATCGCTTTATATGGGAACTATTGGGTTGCCCAAAAAGTAATTGCGGATTTTTTAAGAGAAAGTAAATGCATTTTTAATAAAACTTATAATGAACTTAAATCAAATATACTTTTTTTACACTTTTTTTCTAAAGCAAGCTAAAAGTAACAGCTGATAACTGACAGAAGAAAGAATGCAATTACAGAGTCACAAGCTGTGAAAAAATTTGTCTACGCCGACTATATGAAAAATCCGCAATTACTTTTTGGGCAACCCAATATATCTAAATCTGAACCGATATGGCCTATATGCAATCCCTATCGCAAATTGCAATTTTTGCCCATGAACATTCCACTAAGGAACAGGGGCAAACTTCTCATATTTCAATGAGTGCAGTCGGATTCAAGTTGTAAGCCCAGTGATAAGGGGCCTCCTTTTTAAAGCCGAGTCCGAACGGCGTGCAGCAGTGCGACATGGCATTGTAACTCACAAATGTTGCCAGCATTAGGAGGGGAAAACCACTGCTGAAAATTTTTTCTGATGGTCTCGCCAGGATTCGAACCCAGGCGTTTAGGGTCATAGGCTAAACGCCTGGCAATCCCCAACGACCCACATCAATATTCAGAATCGTGATTTTGACAGATGGACGGACATGGCTAGTTCGACTCAGAATGTCGCGACGATCAAGAATGTATTTCATGGGGTCCTAGATCAATATTTCGAGGAGTTACAAACGGAACGGCTAGATTAGTATACCCCCATCCTATGGTGGTGGGTAGGCAAAAGGATTTCAACTTTTCTTTATGTTGTGAAAGAATGGTGGACAAAAACTGTAAGTTGATGTAATGAAGAAAACGTTTGAACATCTTGAATAAATGTGCTAATCTCCTCGTCGTTGTCCCAGCTCCTTTCCACTGAAGTTATCACTTTATGTGGTTTCTAATTGGCCAGTGGCCAGTTAGAAACCCAATTTGTTCCTTTTGATTATGGTTGTGCCAAGATATTCAAATACGCTGACTCAAATTTTAAGTTGCCCACAATCAATGCCTGTTCTGTTCTCCCTGATAACTTTATTAAGAGGGTTGCTGTAACATAGAATTTAAGTAAATATGCATGGAACATTATCCTTAGTTGTTGGAAATGTATTAATAATAAATTTTATTCCATTGTGCGACCTAATAATTCAAAAATGTCCTTCTTAGCTGTAACAAAAGTTTAATGATGGAGGAAAAGAATGCATTACATTGGAATTTTTATCACAAATTAATGAAATTTTAAGGAAACGAAGCGTCGGACAACAAGAACAGGCTACTGAGAAACCGTGACAACAAATAATCTAATCTAAATAATTTTTCTGAGAGCTTAATAAGCAACATGGCTGTGAAGGTTATGATAAAATTTAACAAAAATTGAGTCGAATTTTATAAATATTTGTAGAAGTATCGGGGTTTCCAATTAGGACTTGACAACGCAAACCTTTTGAGATATTTCAAAAACTTTTTTATCGGCTTAAAGTAGAATTAAAACATTTATGAATGGACTTCAACTTAACTCACATGGCCACCACGGGCACGTTTGCATCGGCCACACATTTCAGCCGTAACGGTCGCTGTTTCCCGTTCAAAGTTGGCTTTGAGCTCTTCCACGTCGTTGTCTTGTTGGTACAGACAAATGACTTGGCCTAGCCTCAATCGACTGTGCCATTTTTTAATCCACCACCATAGCAGGTTTTCCGACTAGACAGTGACCTGTCATGACGGACACAATGACTGAGGCGTCTGTTCTAGCCAATGACAGCAAAGCAGTAGACCTCTCAAGTCTATATTAAGCCATATAGTTTTGAAATGATCCTCTTTGTAACCATCTATCATTCGTTGTCCTTCGGGCCTGGTCCTGAAAACTTAGCTGACATGTCGCTAGGGGCATACCCACAGATGCCAGTATCCCTGGAATGTGTAAGGTAGTTCCTAGTCTCGCAAGCTCGTTTACTTTGGAATACCCTGGGATATCTCTGTGGCCCGGCACCCAGAAAAGGTGAATTTTGAAATGTTCAGCCATCTCGTTGAGAGATCTGCGACAGTCGAGGGCTTTTTTTGTGTTCAGAAATACGTTTTCCAGGTATTTAATGGCTGCCCTGCTGTCTGAGACATTATCGTTATGACATTATATCTAAGCCATTTGATAGCACTTATTTGATAGCAAAGATCTTCGCTTGTTACGCAGTTCATTGGTCGGGTAACTTTCTCGATATTACCAGTCCTAGTTCTTCAGAGTACACCCCAAAGCCCATCTAGCCGTATTGTTTAGAACCATTCGTATTGATGTCTATGTAACTTTTATTACCATAAATATTGTTGTTCCAATCGGTTCTATCAGGAATAGTGGTACAGTACTTTTTATCAAAAAGCGGTTCAGGTTGGATGTAATCCACACTGCCATCGGATATTGTATCAAGGATAACACAGTGTCCATAACCGCCACATGACCAATGAGAAAGCTCCCTTAACCTCACGGCAGTGGTCGCTGCAACTTGGGTAGCCACAATGTCCAGAAGCATAGGATATAGCAGTAAACTTAGTGCATTAGATGGTGTCGTCCTCAGTGCGCATACAAGCCATCCTATGGATTCGGTTAAGTATTGAGCAGTAGGTGGATTTTTGCAGCGCCGTCTACCAGACCACAACACCATATTGCATTATAGGTTTGACAACTGCAGTATATACCCAATGCATGACACGCGGTGTAAACCCCCAACTTTTGCCACGGGCTCTCTTGCAAGTGTATAGGGCAAGAGTGGCCTTTCTTGCCCTTTCCAAAATGTTGGATTTGAAGTTCAATTTCCAGTCCAGCAAAACACCCAGGTATTTTGCGCTTTCTGTAAATGCAACATTCTCTCCACCCAAGGCGACAGGTTTCACTGTAGGCAACTTGTATCTCCTGCTGTAAAGAACTACTTCTTTATACACAGACCATTCTCGGTGAAGAATATCTCTTAGAGTGCTGGGAAACTTCCCCTAACCACAATTGCCACGTCATCAGCATACGCGACTGTCATCAGTGAAGTGACTGAAGTCCTGCCATCCCTTCTACCGGGGTTCGAGAGTGACTTAACAGTAGACCACAGTTTGCCCACACCGGTGCCTTAGTTACATTGCTCCAAGTGTTCTAGCCACAAATTCCGCTTATGTTCGTTGACTACGCTTATGTTCGTTGACCCCCAGAACCAGACGATTATGGCCAGATAGCAACCCACTTATGTCGGGGTTGTAAGCCTGGCCATTAATCGGGACACAGCTGCCAACCGGCGGTATATACACGTTGTATATCTCTATCTCGGCAGTACCAGACCTGACTGCTACCCCCATACATTCCATGCGCAGGCAAGATAGGTCTATATTGCACGGAATGGTATATTACGAAGGCCAATTCCCCACCTCTATGCCTTGAGCGATCCTTACGTAGCACATTGTAGCCGTGACAGCTGTGCAAGCAGCAAGTGTTGGTCAGCTTTGTCTCCTGGATCGCTGCGACCAATATGCTCTTCCGACTCATAAAGTCCACAATCTCATAGATCTTGCCACGAAGTCCGTTGCAGTTTAACGGCAAAAACGATACACTTCCCGGCACTGGCCTGGCAATATTTGGGCTGGGATGCTGCATAAATTGCCGTACGGCAGAGATCGGGGGGTTACATAGTCCGACGACGAGGACGCAGAAGGCGACGACGACGACGCTTGTGACTTACTGCTGGCTATTTTCGCACAGCACCTTGCGACATAGCTCATACTGGCTATACTCTCGTAGTGAAGTGAGGCCAGAGCAAGATCGGAAATGTACCCACTCCATGCACCGGTCACACCTCACCGACAACGACCGATAATGAAGGCGGTTCTGGCAAACCGAACAGAACCAGGGTTCGGGGTTCTTTTCAACCCCGGACCCTGGCGTGCGGAGAAGGCACTCCGCGATGTACCTCTCCCATGACGAAAAAAAGACGAACACGTACACTGAGGCGGCAGCCCTTGCCGATGTGGAATCCATCGGGTCAGTCCGGTGCGCCCATAAAAGGCGCATTTATTGTCCGATTTCGCAGTGAGTTAGGTTAATCCCTTCGACATACTTCTGGAATATGGCGGTCCACATATAGCTGCCGTATAGACCGATCTCTCGGTTTTAGGTTTTGGGGCCATAAAAGGCGCATTTATTGTCCGATGTCTCCGAAATTTGGGACAGTGAGTTATGTTAAACCCCTTGGCATACTTCTGCAATATGGCACAGATCGGTCCCGATTTGGATATAGCTGCCGTATAGTCCCATCTCTCGGTTTTAGGTTTTGGGGCCATAAAAGGCGCATTTTTCGTCCGATGCTAAAATTTGAAACAGTGTCTTGTATAAGGCTCTTCGACATCCTTCTTCAATTTGATCGGTCCAGATTTGAATATAGCTGTCATATAGACCTATTTCTCGATTTTAGGTTTTGGGCCCACAAAAGGCGCATTTATTGTCCGATTTCGCCAAAAATTTGGGACAGTGCTCTTCGACATTTTCCTGCAACTTGGCGCAGATCGGTTCAGTTTTGGATATAGCTGCCATATATAGACCGATATCTCGATTTAAAGTCTTGGCCCCATAAAAGGCGCATTGATAATCCGATTTCACTGAAATTTGACACCGTGACTTATGTTAGGCTTTTCGACATCCGTGTCGTATATGGTTTAAGTGGGTTTTTTTTAACAACTGTGCCTAGTATAGTCCAAATTGGTCTATAACCTAATATCTGATAGCTCCCACATAAACCGCTATATCTATTTGCATATTACGCCCCTAGAAGCCGTAATTTTCGTTCGATTTTGGCTTAAATTTTGCACATGGTGGTCTGTTTCGTCATCCAACATCTGCGCCAAGTATATTTCAGATTGGTCTACAACCTGATATAGATACCATATAAACCGATTCTCGATTATCCTTCTTCGATTCCTAGAAGCTTTAATTTTAGCTGGTTTGACAGAAATGGTGTATGGTGCTGTAGCGTTGTCTATTAACGGTAACGTAACGATTGGCATTGTCTACGAAGAACTATGGCCCAATGACACCGCCGGCATTCAAATACTACCAAATAACTGTTTGGTGGATGAAGTGGTGATTTGTGAAGCACTGACCAATAACGCATATTTTGCTTATTGTCAAAAATGAGCTTTGTCACTGAAAAGGAGTTTGCTTTGATTTCGTCACCGTCTTCGAATTTCGGTAGTTAATTTTTATGATTTGCAGACGTTGTTCATTCGTGTAGTTTGCCATGATGGAAATGTTGAGTTTACTGTATAAATTGACAGTGACAGTTCGATGAGTAGTGTAAGAATCCGTTCACAAAAGAAATTCAAAGTTTTCAAGTCCCCAATGGAAAACCCTTTTTAATGTTGTTTTCGTATTTTGTTGATTTTTTTTCTGTGTTTCTCGTCTTTCTTCTGTGCTGAGTGCAATTCATCATAATTTTCTGCGATGCTGATTCAATTATCATTTCACTGCACTGCAAACGTGGGCCATTCATTCAAGTCAGCAGGATGCCGGCTGGTTGATAAGATGTCTTTCAAGTTTTGCGGTTAGCAATATTGGTTGTTGCGGTATTTACTGTTCGTTAAGCAGCAGAAATTCTTTGCCATCCGTGAAGTGAAGAAGATGCGGATTTTTGGTTTGCATTGCAATGAAGGACTTACAATTGATGATGAATGAAATTGGGCTAGTTTATGTTTATGCTTTAGCGGATGGCTGATGAAAAATATTACAGATTGTAAGAGCTATGGAAATAGTGCAGAATCGAACATTGCTTTGTATAAAATATTCCGTAAGAGAATGCTTCAAAGAGATGATGATAAAATTTTAATAAATTAAGGTTTTATGAAGGTAAAGAAATTTTTTATATCTTCGAATTACCTGCATTTGTAGACGAAAATTCCACAAACGTATTTTTTATTCCAACCATCATGGCATAAAATACAGTAGACAACGGATATATGAAAGTCAAAAAAATCGTTTTTTTTTATTCTTATATGCATTTTTATACCCACCACCGAAGGATGGGGGAGTATTCATTTTGTCATTCTGTTGGCAACACATCGAAATATTCATTTCCGACCCTATCTTATATATAAGATTCAATTTGTATTTGTTTGTTTGTTCCGTATAGACTCAAAAACGGCTGCACCGAAATTTTCACAGATTGTGTAGGTTGGTCTGGAAGGAAAAATAGGCTATATAATCTGATATCGGGAGGGGACGGACCCTCCCCCTTCCTACAAAAAGTACCACCCAAAAATAAAAGTGGACCGATCGGGACAATATGGGATTCTAATGAAAGGTATACAGGAGTAGAGTACGAATTTCATAATAAGTGTTGGGTCCAAGTACCTGGAGGGCCGCCCAGCCCCAAAACCTCTTAAAATAATTTTATTAGACGATCATGACAATATGGGACTCAAATAAAAGGTATTCGGGAGTAGATTACGAATATGGCCGAGAAGAAGGCTTTATAATTTATTGATATCGGAAGGGGGCGGACCCTCCCCCGTTAACACAAAAACACCACCCAAAATCAAAAGTGAACCGATAAGGTCAATATGGGTATCAAATGAAAAGTATGCGGGAGCAGATAACGAATATGGGGGTTACCCCCCCCCCCCCCAAAACGCCCAAAATGGACACTTTAGCCAATCACTGCTAAAGGGGACTCGGTTTGTTTGTTCCTTATAGATTTAAAAACGGCAGAACCGCTTTTCTCCAAATGTTCGCATATTGTGAAGGATGATCTGGAAAAAAACATAGGCTATACACATTTTCGATATCGGAAGGGAGACGGACCCTCCCCCTTACGCAAAAAACACCACCCAAAATCAAAAATGAACCGATCGGGAAAATATAGGTATTAAAGAAAGTAGAATACGAATATGGTATTAAAATCTGAGTTGGGGCTGTCCCAAACCCAAAAGACCCATGATGACTATATGGGGCTCAGCTTTTCATAGATTGTGTAGGTTTGTATGGAAGTAAACATAGGCTATATAATTTTTAGATATCGCATGGGGGCGGAGGCACCCCCTTACCTCAAAAACGCCACCCTTCGCCAAAAGTGGTCCGATGGGCACAAGAAGGGTATCAAAAGAAAGGTATTGGAGACTCGAAAACGAATATGGTATTAAAATTTGTGTCCAAGTAGCCAGCAAGCCGCCCCAAACCCGAAAATTCTCTAAACAGACATATTCGAAGTTCATTCCAATATGGGATCAAAATGAAAAGTATTGGGCAGTAGAATACAAATATGGCATACAAAATAAGGTTCAATTAATGGGAGGTGGCCCCACTCCAAATGGGCATATTAGCCGACCATGGCTATATGGGACTCATATGAAAGGTATTTGGAAGTAGATTACGAACATGATATTAAAAATTTGTATTCAAGTCCAGGTGGTGCTTTTCCTCCTAAAAATACGCCAACTTTGTTAATTGTGACAATATGGGACACAAATGAAAGGTATTTAAAAGTAGAAAACGAATTTGATATCCAATTTTGGAGCCAAATGTTTGAGGTACGCCCTAAAGCATCCCCTAAACTGAACTTCTTTTCCGACTATGACAATATGGAGCTCAAATCAACGGTATTTGGGAGTAAAAACGAATTTCATATCTTTTTTCAGGGCAAAGTGTAGCCCCAGCCCCAAAACACCCTCCAAACAGTTCATATTTAAAGGGATTTGAAAGTGCAGCACGAATTTGATATCCATTTTTGAGTCGAAATGTCCGAGATGCTATTCCTCCCCTTAAAAGCATTTCTCATTACCCTAATTTTTAAAACACCAGATCTGGGAAAATTTTTATATGATACGTTCGAAATTTTTTTGCAATTTTACAGTCTCCAAAAACGAAACATGGTTTCTACTGTTGGGGTCAGGTGCTTCGGCATCCGCCCAAAACCCGCCAAGTGGATAATTTAGAGCTCAAACGAAAAGTGATTGAGAGGAAAAAGAGAATTTGATATCCAATTGAAGAGCTATTTGGGGTGGAAATTGGTTGATTTTCGGGAAATTGATATTTAATTTCGGGACAAAGACAATGGGGTACACCGCACCCCCGAACAGAACTTAATAACCGAACGTGCCAATATGGGGCTTATATAAAATGTAATTGAAAGTGGAGCACGTAAGGGCCCAGACACTTGGCCCTTAAAGTAAATATACGGAGACCACCGTAGCGCAGAGGTTAGCATGTCCGCCTATGACACTGAACGCCTGGGTTCGAATTCTGGAGCCGTTCGGACTGGGTGGCTCTCTTATCATTGAGCTTAAAAAACTTGAATCGGACAGCACTCATTGATATGTGAGAAGTTAGACCCTGTTCCTTAATGGAATGTTCATGAGCAAATTTGCTTTTGCCAAGTGTCTGGTTGGCCATCCCGACCCCGAAATACCCCTTAAACAGAAAATGTTTACCAAAGTGGTAAGGTATTACTCAAAATAAATGCATTTGGGAGTACAGTAAAAGGGACCTTTATTTTTAGCCAAGTCCGAACAATGTGCCGCAGTGTGACACCTCTTTGGGGAGAATTTACATGGTCATGCATGGCTTTTTACTTCGCAAATTTCACCAGCATTGAGAGGGGACAACTACCGCCTTAAAATTTTACCGATGTTCTCGCCAAGATTCGTAAGCAGGCGTTCAGCGTCACATAGTGGACATAAGGTTCAGTGGCACGAACATTCAGAGCGACGTGTAACCTTCCCAAAAAAACATTAGAGAAATAAAGAACCACCCTAAAAAGACATTAGAGAGTTAAAGAAGGCGCAGCGGAGCGGGGCCGGTTCAGCTAGTAAAGTATATATTGGGTTGCCCAAAAAGTAATTGCGGATTTTTTAAAAGAAAGTAAATGCATTTTTAATAAAACTTAGAATGAACTTTAATCAAATATACTTTTTACACTTTTTTTCTAAAGCAAGCTAAAAGTAACAGCTGATAACTGACAGAAGAAAGAATGCAATTACAGAGTCACAAGCTGTGAAATAATTTGTCAACGCCGACTATATGAAAAATCCGCAATTACTTTTTGGACAACCCAATATATTCTTGTTCGTCTCGACATTCTAGCCATGTCCGTCCGTCCATCTAGCCATGTCCGTCCATCCGTCTGTCGAAATCACGATAGCGGTCGGACGCGTAAATCTAGCCAATTGAAATTTTGCCCAGCTACTTTGGGTGAAATTTTGCACATAGTGTTCTATTATGACAACAACTGTGCCAACTACGGTCCAAATCCATCTATAACCTGATGAAGCTCCCATATAATCCGATCTCCCGATTTGTTTTTTCGAGCCCCTGGAAGCCTTAATATTCATCCGATTTCAGTGGTGCTGTTACGACTGTTAACAACTCGAATTCGGTCTATAATAACTCCCATATAAATCGATCTCCCGATTTGACTTCTTTGGCCTCTGGAAGCCGCAATTTGTGTCCGATTTGGACAAAATTGAGCACATAGTATTCTGTTACGACTGTTAACAACTATGCCACGTATGGTCGAAATCGGTCAATAACCTCATAAAGCTTCCATATAAATCAATCTCCCGATTTGACTTCTTTGGCCCCTGGAAGTCGTAATTTTTGTCCGATTTGGACAGGAAATTTTGCTCGTAGTGTTCTATTATGACATTCAACAACTATGCCAAGTTCAGTTCGAATCGGTCTATAACCTGATATAGCTCCCACATTAACCGATCTCCGATTGGACTTCTTGAGCCCCTGGAAGCCGTAACAACTATGCCAAGTATGGTCGAAATCGGTCTATAACCTGATAAAGCTTCCATATAAATCAATCTCCCGATTTGACTTCTTTGGCCCCTGGAAGCCGTAATTTTTCTCCGATTTGGACAGGAAATTTTGCTCGTAGTGTTCTATTATGAGATTCAACAACTATACCAAGTTCAGTTCGAATCGGTCTATAACCTGATATAGCTCCCACATAAACCGATCTCCGATTGGACTTCTTGAGCCCCTGGAAGCCGTAATTTTTGTCCGATTTGCCGGAAATTTTGGCACGTAGTGTTCTATTATGACTTTTAGCTACTGTGCCAAGTACAGTCCAAATCGGTCTATTACCTGATATAGCTCCCATGTAAACCGATCTCCCGATCTCCCGAGCCCTTACCAGCCGCAATTTTGGTCTAATTTAGTTGAAATTTTTCATGTGTTCAGTGTTCTGTTATGACTTCCAAAAACTGTGCCAAGTACGGTCCAAATCAGTCTATAACCTAATATACCTCCCATATAAACCGGTCTCTCGATCATCCTAAAAGCTTTAATTTTTGCTGGTTTGACAGAAGTTTGATACGTAAAATAAAATTATGCCCTTCAATAAAATTTTTTTTTGAATAAATTTTCAGCTGAATCCCTGGTGGCGGGTTCCCATGGTTCGTCCCGCAAAACTTAGCACGCTTTTACTTGTTAATTTTTGCCCATGCACGATTGTAAACCTTAGCCTTAATTGCTGAGGTTTGTATACTCCAGCAACTGATTTTGTTTACTCCAATAATTGATATGTATGTGTGTACAAACGTTTGTATATAGACATGATTTATGAAATGCATTCTTTCATTCGTTTACCCGCATATATGTATGTGTATGAGATCCGCTTGTATCCTTTCTCATCCACGTGTTTGTGTGTGAGTTGTAGATTTATGCCATGTTTAGCCTACATTCATTAATGCGTTTTGGCTGAATTATTTACCCTCCTTTCATGTTGTCTCTGGTATTCAGAGATACAAACCATCAACACCATCCATCTACGGTTGCAAAATGTGTGCGTGCGGAATTTTTGACTTTGATGTGCTAATAAGCACAAGAGTATGATATTCGACTTGGGGCGAGTGTTCCTGATACTCCTTTAAACATTTCATTCATTCACTTTGGTGAGATGAAAGTGTCGATGAGTGACACTGCATAGGCTGTGTAGGTTTTTGGTGTTAAGGAATGTTCGCATTTGAAATTCAATGGAAATGTTTATGAAGCCACAAAATGTACACGCATACACTGGTACAGACAATCGCACCCATACACGGGCATTCACAGTAATACGCCCAAGAATGTTTGTGTACATGTAGAATTACGCAAGTCAATTAAAATGATACTTAATTAGTCGCGTAATTGAAGTAAATTAACCGGTATTTGTGATTGAATATTAGTGAAAATTGAAATTTGCGGCCAACGATCTATTTGGTTGTAATGTTAACCATATAGGAAATGTTGAATATAATTGCGACACATTGAAATATTTCCAACTATCACCGAAAACCTTATCTGCAAGCGGGGCATGAACCATTAATGAAGATGGGCTAAGGACCGAATGGCGAATAAATCGGAATCGAGCAGACGTGTTATTCATAGCTCTTATAAAAATCACTCAAAATTACGTTCAAAACCACTGTGACAAGAAATAAATAGCCCAAATATATAAAATAGTACACCCTGTGTCTATAAACACTCATAGAAACTCTGTGCAAACGTTTGTTTCTGTACAATTTCTATTTATTTGTACAGAAAAATTATCAAATAAAAGAATCCAAGTGAAACTACAACAACAATTACAAATCAAAACAAAACAATAGAACATTTTTTAGTGAGAGTGAATGACAAGTGTCAATAGAAAAAGAGCAGATACATATATAATACAAATGACATTAATTAAGTTAACGCCTAAAAGCACGCAATAATTTTTTTCAAACCCTACATTCAAAACTTTGAATGAAAACGAATCACCCTGTGAACAGCTGTTTGCCCAACCCTAGCTCGTACCATTTTACTGCCTGCTTTTTTTTTTTTTTTTTTTCCTTTATAATGATGGAATCAAACGATTTTGATGTTACACAGGCAAATATCATGGTTGATAACGATGTAGTAGTAAAAGATTCAAGGGCACCGAAACGTGATAGAGAGAGCTTTATTAATCGCTCCTCCATCGGAAACCTATCAAAAACTCCTCGCTTATCCGATTCTCCTTTCAGAATGGTACAGATGCTTGATGAGCGCTTTACTAAGTTAAGCGACAAATTGGTATGTCAATTTAAAACCATGCTGAAGGAGACAGAAACCCGAATCATAAACGAATTCGAACAGAAGTTGTCGGAGTTGAGAACCAATTTGGATGATGTCAACACTCGCGTATCTAACCTAGAAAAAGTCGCCGGGGAGATTCAGCACACTAAAGCCGAAATAGATGATTTAAGAATTCAACTCTTAAGGCAAGAGAATGCAACTGTTGCATGTGAAATAAGAGTAAACGGAATTCCTTTTCAAACTGAAGAAAACTTATTCGACGTATTTGCCAACATATGCGAATCTATAAATATAGCTGTACCTCGCATAAAAACAATCCATCGCCTTCAAAATAGAAATAATACAAAAAACCTCAATTCACCGGATGGCGTAATATTAATAAAGTTCATGTCACCATACGACAAAAACTTTTTCCTAAAATCTGTTTCTGGCTATAAAAAGATACACAATAATATATTACTACTGAATTCTATTGGTTTCAGATCTACATCACAATATTATATAAATGAAAATCTGTCCAATATGAATATGAAGAGTATAGTTGTAGTTTATGTACCAAATTTCTGCCAACCGAATTGCAAATTTGCCCATTCCACTTAGGAACAGGGAGGGGGCAAACTTCTCATATATCAATGATTGCTATCCATTCAAGTTTTAAAGCTCAATGATAAGGGGCCTCCTTTTTATGAATAAAACTCAATGATAAGGGGCTTTCTTTTTATGCCCGAGTACGAACGGCGTGCCGCAGAGCGACAACCCTTTAGGGAGAAGTTTTTTCATGCCATAATACCTCCCAAATGGATAAACACCGCTAAAAATTTTTTTCTGATGTTCTCGTCTGGATTCGAACCCAGGCCTTTAGCGTCAAAGTTGGACATGCTAATCTCTGCCCTACGGTGCTTGCCCCTTATCATTGAGCTTAAGACTTGAATCGGAGAGCACTCATTGATATGTGAGAAGTTTACCCCTGTTCCTTAATGGAATGTTCATGGGCAAACTTGCATATAAGGTTAGTGGTCCCTCGTCTAAACATAAGAAGGGCAGTTGGGGATACATTAAGGCACACATTCTGCACGACTGTTCCCTCCAGACCTCAAAAGGCAGATAAACTCCGGAGTATATAGCGTAATGATCAAGCGGGTCACCAAGACCCCTAATGTCTCGCTTATATCAGCATGTCCAAACGTCAAACTAAAGGGCAAACAGCAACCACCATTTTGGCAACCCCAGAACTGGTTGGTCTAAGGAAGGGTTGCAGAAAACTCTTCACCAGGGCGATAGCCGCCAGGGCACCACACGACTGAGATCTCTTAAAGGCTGAGGTAAGAAAATAAAAGGGCTCAGAACAAATACTGGGTGAGGATTTGGAGCATACATTTGAGACCTCCATGGAGGATACATTTGACACCTTTACACAAAGGAAGATCCTATCCTCGTCACCTATTATGGTGGGATATAATCAGAAGTCAGAGAATGTGGTGGCGATAGCCAGCAGGGCACTACACGACTGAGACCTCTTAAAGGCTGAGGTAAGAAAATAAAAGGGCTCAGAACAAATACTGGGTGAGGATTTTGAGGATACATTTGAGACCTCCATGGAGAATACATTTGAGACCTTTGCACAAAGGAAGATCCTATCCTCGAAACCTATTATGGTGGGATATAATCAGAAGTCAGAGAATGTAGGGACAATGTTTAGTGGTGAAAAACTAGTGGGAGAAATTCGAAAAAATCTAATAATAATATGCTGTGAGAGAACGGGTAGGATATCTCCTTGAAATTCGAAATGATTAGAGCTGATGCGTAAGCGAGATCATGTCCAAAATTTAAAACTAAATATAAATTCTGCCCGCATTTTGTTTTAAAAATCCCCAATTTGACTTTATTAGACTTGTATTTATTAAACCTTTGAATGCCCGTGTCGAATTTGGCCCAAATCGGGCCATATATCGATATAGCTCCTATGGGTGCATAAATTATTATGACGAAAGGTGGTTGACATATGTATCCGAAATGGTGGGCGTCCAAAGTTTGGGACGGTCGAACTTAATGCCTTTTTACATGTTTTCTGTGTAGGATGGGAGTGTATACCGTCATTCCATTTGTAAAAGATCGAAATAAAAATCAAAAACCCAACAAAGTGAATATATTTTTGATCATCTTGACATTCTAAGTATATTAAGCCATGTCCATCCGTCTGTCCGTCCGCCCATCTGTCGAAAGCATGATAACTTTATTAGGATTAATGCTAGGCACTCGAAATTTTGCACAAATACTCCCTATTAGTGTGGGTCGGTTGGGATTGTTAATTGTCTTTTTGAGCCCCTATGGGGCTGAAATTGTGCACAGTAACTTTATTCTGTGACGTAATTGACATTGTAGTCCGAATTGGTCTATGACCTGATATACCTCCCAAATAAACCGATCTCCCGATTTTATCTTTTGATCACCTATAGAGCGCAATTCTTATCCGATTTGTTTGAATGTTTGATTTGTTTGTTTGAAATTTTGCACAATGACTTCAATTATGCGATTTGTGGTGGAGCGTATATAAGATTCGGACAAGTACGCTTTTACTTGTTCTCTCTTCATATGATAATACCCATGATATTATATAGTTCAGATGTATGGTTTCTGGTGAAAACAGAGAAGATAGTACTTGGAATGTTTGAGAGAAAGATTCTTTTTATACCCACCATCATAGGTTAGGAGGTATATTTAGTCATTCCGTTTGCAACACATCGAAATATTCATTTCCGAACCTACAAAGTATATATGTATATTATTAATAGTCGTAACATTCTAAGACGGTCTAACGATGTCTGTCGATGACTGCCTGGCGCCCGCACTGGCCAATATTTTCACAGCGTGCAAAAATGTAAATTTTGCCCATGAATATTTCACTAAGGAACAGGGGCAAACTTCTCACATATCAATGAGTGCAGTCCGATTCAAGTTTTAAGCTCAATGATAAGGGGCCTCCTTTTCATAGCCAAGTCCGAGCGGCATGCCGCAGTGCGACACCTCTTTGGAGAGAAGTTTTACATGGCATAGTAGTACATAGGACATTCAGCGAACTGCTCAAATTCAAACAGCATGCATATGTCAAGGGAAGGTCGGTGGACACTGCCCTGCACGGTGTCAGCGGTATGCATTGACATCGTGGGGGCTTTTAACACTGATTCAATCCTTAGGCCAGTATCGGGTGAACACCGTCCTTAGAAACTGGATAAACCGTGTGCTATGGAACAGGTCGATAAATTGTGTGTCCCATAAGGAAAAAAGTGACACAAGGCACGCCACAGGGGGGCTATTTATCGCCACTCCTATGGGTGATCACCATGACGGATGCTGGCTGAGGAGGGATTTGAAGCCGTCTGCTACGCAGATAATGTTATGATAATTCTAATGGTAAGGATTCGAAAGGGCCGAAAGGATCTTGCGGATGGCATACGACTGGGTTAGAACTAGGGGTCTCAACGTTAACCCAGAAAAGACCGAAATCTGCTTGTTCATGAGGAAGACGAAGGTGGGTCAATTTGATGCACCACGTTTCCTCAATAGAACGATTCCAATACATGACAAGGTCAAATACTTAGGTATGATCTTGGACAGGAAAAACATTGGAAATGTCACATTCAAGAGCGTACCGAGAAGGCTCACAGATGTTGGGAACTATGTAGACGAGTCGTAGGCTCGAGATGGGGCCTAAATTCAAGGATAGTTCACTGGCTTTATAGGAGCGTGATTAGATTAATACTTATGCCTCAGCAGTTTGGTGAACTGCGATGGAGAAAAAGGGCAACTTATGGATAATACAACAGGTTCAGAGAGCTATTTGTCTTGGCATAGGCGGAGCGACGAGTACCATGCCCACTAGGGCACGGGCACTATTCTAGATATTTGACCCATAGACATACAGATCAAGTGCGAGGCAGCCACAGCGGCTGGGAGAATTGATTGAGGATGAGAGCAGCTCATACCATCGCGGTATAATCGATGTGACGATAGGAATCCTGGAAGGAATGAAAGAGGTTTCCGATTGGATACCTATGACGACACTTATGGTCGAGTGCAAGGCACTGCTTCCAGAGGCACAGTCCTGGATTGACGGAAACCTAGTATTGTCATCTGAAATATTATGTTACACGGATGGATCAAAGCTGGAGGACAGTGTGGGCATGTGGGTCTACATTAAGAACCCAGGGACTGAGATCTGTTTTAGACTGCCTGAACATAACACGGTCCTGCAGGCAGAAATCCGTGCCATCACGGAATGCATGAGGTGGAGTTGTGTTAACGCGAGGACCTCAAGTATGAGCATCTTTGCGGACTGTAAACAGGTCATAAGGGCAAAAACAACCAGGACGGTAAGATCACGAACAGTCTTCGAATGGCACGATCCGCATCGGCCCGCAGCCGGGCCATAACAAGGAATGAGGAGACAGGCACGTTTGGCGGTGAAGGCCAGAGAACTGCCGTCAATTAATTTGGTTAACCCGAAGCCTTAACCGTAGTTAAGAGCGTGAGCGCGCGTTTGGAAGACTATGGAACAGCGAAACGATCGGTAGGAAACGATCCTCTGGAAAAATCCAGATCGTGAGAAATAGAGGCTATTACTGAAAGGAAGTAAGAGGGAGGTGAGTATAGTTTTCGGTATTATAATGGGATATATAGGACTACGAGACCACTTATACAAAATAGGTTCGGCAAGTGATAGCATGTGTAGGGCATATGGAGAAGATGATGAGACGTTGGATACTAAGGAGGGGACATAATACCAGACATGAACCAACTGAGGGGCGTGAAATGGAAATCAATTAAGGTTTTGTGAGTAGCACGGAATTCCTAACTTAAAAGTTTCTTTTTATAGGTTACTTTTTAGTATTTAAAGCGCATAGCAAGCCGATTACTGGCTTAGGTGTATGTCCATAGTGGTATGGTGCGGATTAATATCCAAACCCTCTTTTCAACGAAACCTTACCTAACGATGTCTGTATTTTCGTCTGTTGTGATAATGCTACAATCTTCAACAATTGAGATATTGAGCTGTAATTTGGCATAGAGCCATGTGTTTTCAGTACGAAGGTGAAGTTCTTGGAAAGAGGAGAAACGTCTATACCGCAGAAAGAAGAAGGAAATGGAAAGACGTGAGTGTGAACGAATTGAGACGTACAGGAGTCAGAATGAAGTCCGGAAATTCTACCAAAGAATCCAATATCAAACCGGTGGCTTTGGTATAGGCACATCCTTCTGCAGAGACAAAGAATGAAATCTAGTAACTGATACAGATTGTGTGTTGAGGATATGGAAAGAGCATTTTACCAAGCTGCTAGTTTCCGACGATGGCGGACCGCAGAACCAATCACTGATGATGGTGTATAAAGTTTACCTCCTAGTCAGAATGTGGTCGAAGTAGTTGTGACACGATTGATGATAAACAAGGCAGAAGGAGCCGACGGGTTGCCCCCTGAACTATTTAAGATCCGAGGCGACACGGTGATAAGGCGTATGCATCAGCTTATCTGCGCGATCTGGCTAGAAGAACGCATACCCGATGATTGGAACCTCAGCATACTATGTCCCGTACACAAGAAAGGAGACAAGATGGAATGTGCCAACTACAGAGGAATAAGTCCCCTCCCTATCGTATACAAGATACTCTCGAGCGTACTGTGTGAAAGATTAAAACCTTATGTCAATGAGATAATTGGGCCCTTTCAATGCGGCTTTAGATCTGATGAAGCCACCCTAGACCAAATATTCACACTGCGCTAATCCTGGAAAACCCAAGCAGAACCAATCAACATCTACCATTTCTTTGTTGATTACAAAACCGCCTTCGACAGCCCTATGCGTTCAAAGATATTTCAAGCCTCCAGCTCCAGCTCCAGCAAAGAAGTCTTTTGAAGGCATACACCGTGGTACACACAAACCGGTACGATCAAAAGCCCGATGGAAAGATCAAGTGATGGGAGACACCTTGAATTTTGGAGTCAGAGATTTTAGAATGGGCGCAGAAGAACGAGGCGCTTGGAACGTAATTCTACATTCGGCTAGTGGAACAAATTTTCTGTCATAGCCTATAAAAGTAAAGTAAGGTTAAGTTCTTGAATGGGCAAAATCGGACTATATTTGAATATGGCTGCCATATAGACCGATTTTTCGATTTTGGTTCTTAAGTCAATTTTTTAGCCAATTTTGCTGAAATTTTAAATAGTGAGTTATATTTAGATTCCCGTTATCTAACCCAAATATGGTCTAGATCGGACTATGTTTCGATATAGCTTCCATATAGACCGATCGGCCGATTCAAGGTCTTACGCCCATAACAATCATTTTTACTATTCGTTTTCGCTAAAATTTGAAGCAATGATTTTGCCAAATACGTTTCAGATCGGACTTCGACTTAGGGTCTTAACCCTATAAAATGGGGAATTTATTGCCCGCTTTTGCTGAAACTGTGACTTGTGTTAGGCTACGGCAATTACTTTTTAGTCTTAAAAATATTTTTTACCATATTGCCAAAAACCTATAAAAACAGTGCAATTCTTCAGTTTTAGCTTTTGCCATTTGCCGATTTTTACTCTCAGGGTATGTGCTCAACTTCGCATATGTGTTGGTATGACCATGGCCATATACATGGAGTGAGTCAAATAGCGCCAGCTTATCGCTAATGGCACAAACTTCCTGGACGTGAGCAAAATTTCTAAGTACGTGTTAAGATAGCACACAGCTCAGTCAACCATACACAGCCACGTATTGAACGGAGATTTTCCTTTTGTCCTTCTTGGCCACCAAATCAAATTCGGCACAAACGGCAACAAACCGCTGTTAAACAAAACGAGCTGCCAACAAACAACAAATACCCCCACGCCAACCATCAACCAACTCACTCAGAAACGAACTGAAACCAAAACTAAAAACGTTACGAACACAAAGAAAGTTTAGCAAAACCACCAAAAAAAAAAAAAAATATTGAAGTTGGGCAAACAATGTATGCTGGAGAAAAGAACACCAGAAAAACCTACTCTAATCAAATCATGGCAGTAAAAAATTGGTTGTAGAAGTTATATCCCTCATATTGTCTGTGCAACCACTTGAAATGCTGCATATACAGTTCTGTGGGTATAATTCGCTTTGTAATTGGGCTACTTTGGAACAAGTTTAGTTGTAGCTCTTAGATATAAAAACCCTACAAGTTTATTTTTTTAGTCTTCTAGACATTTGGTTCGTTCTTTCTTGGATGGCCGCTACAAAATACTTCAAGGGGAGGTATCTTTTAATTGATGCCGCTGGAGGTTTATACACCACCAATTATTTACGAAGAATTTCCATCTCTTACCCAGACTCAACTCTTTTCCCCAATACTCTTGCCTTTGTTACCTAATAAACTTCTTCCTTCCTTTTAAACTTCTTCCTTAGTCTAAAGTATCCTAGGTTCGATGTTCAGAATGGCGATCCACCAGGTACACTTAACTTAGAGTCAGCAACACTTTTGTAAGATTGGGACTGAAAAGGCGACTTGCAGTTGATTTGCGATTAGGAAATTTGGTGTTTTCGGTTTTCCTGTTCAAATATTTGTTCATTAAACTTAGAGCTGCACTGTTGGTCCTTAATATTCCACGCTATATCTGCATATTGCAAATTTGCCCATGAATTTTCCATTAAGGAACTGGGGAAAACTTCTTACAAATCAATGAGTGCTGTCCGATTCAATTTTAAGCTTTTTATAGCCGAGTCCAAACTGCGTGCCGCAGAGCGACACCTCTTTGGGGAGAAGTTTTTACATGGCAAAGTACCTCACAAATGTCACCAGCATTTGCAGGGAATACCCACCGCTGAAAAAATGTTCTGATGTTCGAGCCAGGATTCGAACTCAGGCGTTCAGCGTCATAGGCAGACATGCTAATCTATGCGGTACGGTGGCCAGCATATTACCTCTCGCCTTAAGAAGCTTAGCTGTCAATCCATCGGCTCCTGCTGCCTGAAAGCAATCAATGCATAGCTAACTAAACCGCTGAACATATCCATAGGATGGGGATATACAAATTTCGTCATTCTGTTTGTAACACCTCGAAATATGCATCTGAGACCCCATAAAGTATATATATTCTTGATCGTCATGTCATTTTAAGTCAATCTAACCATATCCGTCCGTCTGTCCGTCCGTCCGTCTGTCTGTCGAAAGCACGCTAACTTTCGAAGGAGTAAAGCTAGCCCCTTGAAATTTTGCACAAATACTTTTTATTAGTGTAGGTCGGTTGGCATTGTAAATGCGCCAAATCGGTTAGTGTTTTGATATAGCTGCCATAAAAACCGATCTTGGGTCTTGACTTCTTGAGCCTCTAGAGGGCGCAATTCTCGTCCCATTTGACTGAAATTATGCACGTAGAGTTTTGGTATCACTTCCAACATCTGCGCCAAGTATGGTTCAAATCGGTTTATGTTTTGATATAGTTGCCATATAAACTGATCTTGGGTCTTGACTTCTTGAGCCTCTAGAGGGCGCAATTCTCGTCCCATTTGACTGAAATTAAGCACGGAGTGTTTTGATACTACTCCCAACATCTGCGCCAAGTATGGTTCGAATCGGTCCATGTTTTGATATAGCTGCCATATAGACCGATCTTGGGTCTTGACTTCTTCTGCCTCTAGAGGGCGCAATTCTCGTCCCATTTGACTAAAATTATGCACGTAGTGTTTTGGTATCATTTCCAACAACTGTGTTAAGTATGGTTCAAATCGGTCCATGTTTTGAAATAGCTGCCATATAAACCGATTTTGGGTCTTGATTCTTCAGCCTCTAGAGGGCGCAATTCTCGTCCGATTTGACTAAAATTATGTACGTAGTGTTTTGGTATCATTTCCAACAACTGTGTTAAGTATGGTTCAAATCGGTATATGTTTTGAAATAGCTGCCAAATAAACCGATCTTGGGTCTTGACTTTTCAGCCTCTAGAGGGCGCAATTCTCGTCCGATTTGACTGAAATTAAGCACGTGGTGTTTTGGTATCACTTCCAACATCTGCGCTAAGTATGGTTTAAATCGGTCCATGTTTTGATATAGCTGCCATATAAACCGATCTTGGGTCTTGACTTCTTGAGCCAATAGAGCGCGCAATTCTCATTCGATTTGACTGAAATTTTGCACGTAGTGTTTTGATATTATTCCCAACATCTGCGCCAAGTATGGTTCAAATCGGTCCATGTTTTGATATAGCTGCCATATAAACCAATCTTGGGTCTTGACTTCTTGAGCCTCTAGAGGGCGCAATTCTCGTCCGATTTGGAAGAAAATTTGTACAACCGCTTCTCTCATGACCTTCAACATACATGTTTAATATGGTCTGAATTGATCAATAGCTTGATACAGCTCCCATATAAACCGATCTCCCGATTTTGCTTCTTGAGCCCCTACAAGGAGTAATTCTTATCCGAATGTACTGAAATATTGCACAATGACTTCTACAATGTTCAGCATTTATTTGTGGTCCGAATCGGACTATAACTTGATATAGCTCCAATAGCATAACAGTTTTTATTCAATATTCTTTGTTTGCCTAAAAAGAGTTACCGCGCATAGAACTCGTGGTGGAGGGTATATAAGATTCGGCCCGGCCGAACTTAGCACGCTCTTACTTGTTCTATTTAAGGCAGCATTTAAAGCCTTCAGCCTAGTCAGACTGGCCATTCCTTGTAGGGTATCAAGAAGTATCAACCTAACAAGAACGACCCGCCCCGACATTTATGCAAATTTCAAACTCATCTACCACCATCAAACAATTTCGCATTGAACTGTAGTTCGGCATGTGCTCTGAATTTGAAAACGTCTATTTGTTTCAGTTACTGACGGTTGGTGTACATTTCCACTGTTGTGAATTTGTCCACAATATCGCTACTCCAGTGGCAAACGCATTCCTCGACTTCTCCGTGTTTGTTAGTTGGGGGGAAAAAAAATCAAAGAAGCAACAAAAAACCAAAGTCATGTAAAGAAATTCTCATTTTTATTTTTCCCAGAAGCTTCTCTTCGCAGTCGTTGTTTTTTGGGCAAAATTTTTCCATTTTTGAAATGGAAAATGGGGGGAAACTTATTGAAATCCATTTAAAAATTCAATTCACACACTAAAATTTTGGAAGGTTTTTTGTTTTCCACCCCGATGTGTAACAATGATGACAGTGTTTAGGCTCTATGATGATTGAGCCGATGATGATGATGATGATAAGAATGATGTGGCAACGTCATCATAGCACAGTGTTTTTAATTATTTTTGAAACGAAATAAATAAATGAACACTTTTGTAAGGAAAAGCCAAGCTATCTCAGAACTTGTCCAAGTCATCATCAACGACCTTTGGATACCCATCACCTCTCGTCGTAAACCACCTTTCGTCATATTTCGATGAAAAATGCATTATTTATGCATTGCATCCAAATATAGACCGATCTGAACCATATACGACACGGATGTCAAAAAGCCTAACATTAGTCACTGTGTCAAATTTCGGCGAAGTCCGATTTAAAAAGCACCTTTTATGGCAGCAGTTTGTTGTGTTGTATCTTTCGTTTGCTTGGATCTTGTATAGTGTCAATATCCAGGAATTCGTCGACTAAGATGGGATGCGTCCAAAGGGATCTGGGTCTGAGTCGCGTGGGTTTGGCTGGGCAGTTAAACCGGTGACATACATCTAGCACGTCGGCATCAATCCTTGCTCTGTAGGAGTTGAGGTGGCAGCACCTGCCAGAAAGTAATTGAGCCCCAAAAACTCTGGTTAGCCAGGGGAGGTCAATTTCTTCAGGTGCAATGGGGGCGGTCCTTCTCCAAGGACTACATTCACCCGGCAGCTATTTACCGCATCTACTACCGTGTATGCATGAATGTTGTCTAGATCCGCTTGGTATGCCGCTTGACCTGGAGGTGCTCTCTTGTAGCGCTGAACCTCACGCTGTAGATCATGTAGATCTACCTTAAGGCTTCTGGGCGGTGGATATCTATAATGATTTGGATGGTCTTTACAATAATAGCCCAAAAGGTATTGCTTAGACAGCAAGTAGTTATGTCTTCGCACTGGTAAGATCTTTGACTCCGGACCTCGGTTCACATGAGAACTGAGAAGACAGCCCGTCACAGTTCGGAGGGCGCCATTCTAACAGATCTGAATATTATTCCGCTGCGTGTCACAGAACTGACGAGACCACACTGACGCTGCATAACTTACCACAGACCGGCCAATTGTTTTGTACATGGTCAACAACTTTTCTTTTTCTGCACCCCAAGTGCTGACGGCAAGTGACATGAGGACCTTGTTTCTACTTTTGACTTTAGCTCAAATTGCTGAGGCATTGGGGAGAATGTGTAAGAGCTGTCAAATGTGACGCTGAGTATTATAGGACACTCATCACAGTCAGCTCGGTATTCACCTCACGCGTATTTTCAGTGAAAAATGTGGCTGAAGAAAATATTTTCAGCGGTGGTTTTCCCCCCCTAATGCTGGGAACATTTGTGAGGTACTTCTCTCCAAAGAGGTGTCACACTGCGGCACGCCGTTCGGACTCGGCTATAAAAAGGAGGCCCCTTAAGCTTAAGGGGCAAGCTTAAACTTGAATCGGACTGCACTCATTGATATGTGAGAAGTTTGCTCCTGTTCCTTAGTGGAATGTTCATGGGCAAAATTTGCATTTGCAATGTGGGCTAAGATTTGGTGGCATATATCTTCAGATATCTTTAGATTTCTTGCAGCGAAATATGAGGCAAGTTCTTTGAGGTAGGCGTTCTACCTATCGCAGATGTCAACAATGGGTGAGGGGCCTGATGCCATGATCGTACAATCGTACGTATACGATACGACCTCTATGCCATCTAGAGGGGGTGGAATGGAGGATAGCTAGAGGTTAAACAGTGTCGGAGATATCACCCCGCCTCACTCTATGGTGCTTCGACTTCTTAGCCCAAAATTCCACAAATAACTGGCGACCACACAGATAATTCGCGACCCATCTTTCAGGCCTTGCTGGATGGGTGTATTGGCGATCTGCTCAAGTATTTGTGTCGAATGCCTTTGATAGGTCCAGTGTCACGAGGACCATCCTATCACATGGCCTGGACTGATTGAATCCATGGCAAATGTGTGCGGTGATGGCATGTAAATCAGTTGTTGTGCTATGCAGTCTTCGAAATCCATGTTGATGCTCGGCGAATGTAAATTTTTCAACGAGGATCGGGAGAAGTAGTCCCTCTAGCGTCTTGGCTACTGGTGAGAGAAGGGAGATCGGTTTATACGACTTCCCCTTACTCGGGTGCTTCCAGGCTTCAGTAGCGGGATCACTCTGCCCATTTTCCAGACATCCGGAACTATAAGAGTGTTCAAAGACAGCTTGAGGACAGTAGTTAGGTACTCAACTCCAGGAAAATCCAGATTCTTCAGCATCAGTGTAGAGATTCCGTGGGGGTCCAACGGGGGTCCTTGGATGACATTCGTAACTTCGCCCTCGGTAAATTGTGATGGCTGTCCATCGGCTCGGAGACCACGGATACGACGAAGGGCTCTTCTCCATTCCCTGTTTCTCTCGGGATGCACAATAAATTGACGGTTGAACAATCTGGCGCATCTTCTCGGATCAGTCACGGTTACGTCGCCAAAAGTGACTGAGGTCCTCTCATGCCGACTACCGGGGTTCGGGAGTGACTTAACAGTAGACCCCAGCTTGCCTAAATTGGTACCTAAGTTACATTGCTCCAAGTTTCCCAGCCACAAATTCCGCTTATGTTCCTTGATCACCCTGTTTATTTCCAGATTCAGCCCGCTGATTCTGGGATAAGTGGAGTCCGTACAACGAATCCTATCACGCTCGTCTGGAAGTACCACTGCCTGCGCCCGGAAATTGGGCCGAACTTAGTGTATTCGGCCGGCTGCTATAAATGGAGGTCTCGTAATTTCTTCTCTGCAACTAGCACATCTGAGAGGGGTGCCAGTTCACTGAAGAGGCGATTGGTGTAGTCTCTGAAGCCAGCCCAATCGGCCTTCTTCTGATTGATAAACGTCCGGCGCTCAAGGGTTATGAAGTCGGTTGGCCGGTAGATGATGAGAATTATGGGGAGGTGGTGTGACCCCAAACAGATGACGGCTTGCCAGGATACGTCACTCAAAAGATCAGGGGATACAATGGAAATATCTGGTGAGCTGCTACTTCTCCTCGTAATCCTGTTGGGGGCATCCTCATTCACCGTGCATGACGTGGAGCCTTCACGTGGAGCTTGGCCATTCATTGGAACACAGCTACCAACTGGCGGTATGTACACGTTGTATAGCTCTGTATCGGCAGTACTGGACCTTACTGCTATCCCCATGCACACCATATAGGGGTCACTAGCGCAAGGCGCAGGCGAGCTGGGTCTATACTGCACGGAATGGTGTATCACGAAGGCCAATCCCCCACCTCTATGCCTTGGGCGATCCTTATGACAACTGTGCAAGCTGCAGGTGTTGGTCAGCTTTTTTTCCTAGATCGCTGCAATCTGTCGGCTAGTGAAGCCTGGCGCAGATCATCAACCGCCTAAAGGATAACACTATCGTAGCTATCCTTGAGCGACTTAAAAAATTTCTCCTATTACGAAATACAGAAAATTCTTGGGGAGCGAAAAAAAAAATTACATGCGCTGCATTCATATTACTCTTGGTCATTCGTGCCGGGGTTGATCCAGAACGGATCATATTGCTGCTATATAGACCGATCTCTAGATTTAACGCCTTGGTTCCTCATAAATGCCGAATTTATCGTTAAAGGACATTTATGAGTTTTATTAGACCTTTAGACAAAGCAAGGGAACAGAAGGCCAACATCTCTTACATCAATGAGTGCTGCCTGATTCAATCATGAGACGCCATGCAGCAGGGCGACACCTGTTGGGGAGAAGTTTTCAACTGGCTATTATCCTATACAAACATGGCATAGTACCTCACAAATGCCATAAGCATTTGAAGGGGATAAACACGGCAAAAAATGTTTCTGATGTTCTCCACAGAATTCGAATCTATGCGTTCGGCGTTTTAGGCGGATATATAGCCTCTTTGGCACGATGGCCTACGATCTCCCGATTTATCTTAAAACTTTTTAAAGTTTGTTGTCAAACACAGTGTTGCAACCATTTAACGATGTCATATACGAGTAAGTGTTTTTTTTTTTTTTTGATTTGATGTGGTTAGGTTCTACCTGTGTACCCCCCACCAACCTTTGCTCTAGTCAGCCATTGTAGTTTTTCGCGTTTGGTTAGCTGAGATTTGATACATAAAAGTACATCGTCATGTCGTTACAACAATTTTGTAAAAATGGATGCTCAACTTGTCTAATCATATCTGAACCATTCCAACCAAACGGAACCATTTCGACTCCACAGGCACGTACACTTAGACAATATCGAAAACTTATTGGGTTTTATTTCACGGTCATGCTTTTGCGATGTGGGAAACAAGCTCACCATACTGCCACTCAATTCTTCTTTACTTAGGCTTTCGTTTAGTCCCCAGTTTGGGGCTGCAGCAGTTTGTTAGCGAATGCTGTTCTGGAAACAAAAGAACATGTAGAGGAGCATGATGTACTTTAAAATAAGTGGAAAATTTCAAAACGCGATGCGATACCCATCGCTTCATCGACGATAACGATGTCTATGACAGGCCAAAGCATTGAGGATGAGCACAGCGATGATGGTCCTCACACATCCTTGACGGTGTCTATGGTTTTGACTTGACTGCGGCTACGTCTATGGCTGGCAATGGTGTATCAATTGCAGGTTTTGTTTTGTTAGTTTTTTCGTTAGCAGCGCATTTCTAGTACAGCAAATTGGAATGGGGAAAATTTGGATATTAGGTTTCAAGTAGTGGGAGAAAAAAACAAAAACGTTCCATTCCGTTTATTTGGAGTATTTTGTAAACTTTGTATGCGAATCATGTAAAAACCGCCAAAAATTTAATTTGATTTTTTTTTCGGGTATATACTTTGTTGTGAAAAACCATGTACAGTTTTTCAAGTTTTTTTTTTTGCTTTTTCTATTTTTTATTGCTGCAGTCCTCTCGTTTTAGTTTTCAAAGTCTTGTTAAATTAATATTTATTTTACGTTTTCGCTTTTTTTTCTCCCAAAGTTGTTGATGTTTTTTGTTTAACTTCACTTTGATGTTTTGTTTTGATTTCCTCCCCCCCACCCCCCACACACAATACTTTATGCTGGAAAATACCGAGTTGTGGGAAGAAAGTTGGCAAATGTTGTGCTGTTTTACTTCGTTTTGTATGCAGAATGGAAGAAACTTTTCAGACTTTGAGTGTTAAATTTATTACTATTTAATGAGTTGCAAAGTTATTGGGGTTTATTTGATCCTTTTTGTTTTTTTGGGCGGCCATCGAAAATATTCTTCAAAGGAAAAGTCCACAATACTGCATTGACATAACAACGGTCAAAGGTAAATTCTTTTCATTCCTTGAGGAGTTTTGATTTCATCAATTCGCTTCGAATGGTTCAAAGTTTACATTCTATAGAATTGGGGATTCTTAGCAATGTTTTTAAATTAACTTTAAATACATGGCTTTGTTTTGAATATAGGTATAGACCATTTAGTCTATTTACATGCCATATGATAAGAAACAAGAAATAATGTCCTTTAGTTTCTCCAATTGAACCATAATTGGTTTCATGAAAAATCAACCAATTTAAGTTTTTTCAGTACTTAACTTGCGTTTTTACCCACCACCATAGGATGGGGGTATACTAATCTAGTCATTCCGCTGGTAACACCTCAAAATATTGATCTAAGACCTCATAAAGTACATATAATTCCGATCGTCTCGACATTCTGAGTAGATCTAGCCATGTCCTTCCATCCGTCTGTCGAAATCACGAACGCTTTAAGCTAGCCACTTGAAATTTTGGGGTTTCCATATGGGCCATATCAGTTCAGATTTGGATATAGCCCCATCAGGGACGTAGCCGGGGGGAGCTTGGGCCCGAGGGCCCCCTCCCATCCAAATTGATTTTTTCCAAGGGAAATATTTTAAATTATATTTATTGTAAACAAAAATTTTATTAACATTTTTTAGAATGACAAAAATTTATATCTATAATATTCTACAAAGACAACATTTTGCGGAGGGCAGGACAGCCTTAAAATGATTTTTCTTAAGGACAAAATTGTAATGAAGTTTTTAGTAAAAACAAAATTTTAATGATATTTTTTCTGAAAAAATGTTTATGATATTTTTCTAGAGACAAAATTTCAGCGTAATATTTTCTTGTGATAAAACTTCAGAACGGGCGGGACCCCCTCGAAATTATTTTTTTAGGACAAAAATTCTTTAAAATCTTTTTTAAAGACAAAATTTTTATAAAAAAATTTATAAAATATTTTTTAAGACTACATTTTAATGAATTTTTTTTAAGGACTAACCAAAAAACTCTGTAAAGACAACCTAATCTCGAGCTTATTTTTCAAAAACAAAATTAAAATAAAAAAAAAAAAATTTTAAAACTTTTTATTATGTTTACCTGTTCCAGACAACATTTTCCTAAAAAATTTTCTATAGACAAATTTAAAAAAAATATTTTTAAAGACAAAATTTAAACTCACTACGCCTGACCCTCGATTCCGTTGTCCGATTTTGGTGAAAATTTATCTCTATATATAAAAGAGACGCGTGATTGACTGACGACCAGCCCAAACGCCTAAAGCTAGAGTCATGGAATTTGGCATGAATATGGGTCTTGGGTCGTAGGCCAGCGATAAGAGGGGGTTTTGTGATATTCGTACGTTAAGGTACTAAAAAGTGCGAAATGGTGACCTTTTAACCAAAAAAGGTACGAAAAAGGTGAACTTTTCATAGGCCGAAAGGATAGAGCTAGAACTTCAAATTTTGGCTTAAATGATTGTTGTTGCGAAATGAAAGGGGTGGATAGAAACAAGTAAAAGCGTGCTAAGTTCGGCCGGGCCGAATCTTATATACCTTCCACCATGCATCGCATTTGTCGAATTCTTTTCCCGTCATCTCTTCTTAGGCAAAAAAGGTTTTAAGAGAAAATTTGTTCTGCTATTAGATCGATATCAAGATATGGTCCGGTTTGGACCACAATTAAATTATATGTTGGAGACCTGTGTAAAATGTCAGCCAATTCGAATAAGAATTGCTCTCGTTGGGGGCTCAAGAAGTAAAATAGAGAGATGGATTTATATGGGAGCTGTATCGGGCTATAGATCGATTCAGACCATAATAAACACGTATGTTGATGGTCATGAGAGGATCTGTCGTACAAAATTTCATGCAAATCGGATAATAATTGCGACCTCTAGAGGCTCAAGAAGTCAAGATCCCAGATCGGTTTATATGACAGCTATATCAGGTTATGAACCGATTTGAACCTTATTTGACACAGTTGTAGAAAGTAAGAATAAAATACGACATGCAAAATTTCAGCCAAATCGGATACGAATTGCCCCCTCTAGAACCCCAAGAAGTCAAGTCCCCAGATCTGTTTAGATGACGCTATATCAGGTTATGAACCGATTTAAACCATACTTGGCACAGTTGTTGGATATCATAACAAAATACTTCGTGCAAAAATTCATTCAAATCGGATAAGAATTGCGCCATCTAGAGGCTCAAGAAGTCAAGACCCAAGATCGGTTTATATGACAGCTATATCAGGTTATGAACCGATTTGAACCTTATTTGACACAGTTGTTGAAAGTAAGAATAAAATACGTCATGCAAAATTTCAGCCAAATCGGATAGGAATTGCGCCCTCTAGAAGCTCAAGAAGTCAAGACCCAAGATCGGTTTATATGACAGCTATATCAGGTTATGAACCGATTTGAACCTTATTTGACGCAGTTGTAGAAAGTAAGAATAAAATACGTCATACAAAATTTCAGCCAAATCGGATAGGAATTGCGCCCTCTAGAAGCTCAAGAAATCAAGTCCACAGATCTGTTTATATGACACCTTTATCAGGTTATGAACCGATTTAAACCATACTTGGCACAGTTGTTGGATATCATAACAAAATACTTCGTGCAAAAATTCATTCAAATCGGATAAGAATTGCGCCATCTAGAGGCTCAAGAAGTCAAGACCCAAGATCGGTTTATATGACAGCTATATCAGGTTATGAACCGATTTGAACCTTATTTGACACAGTTGTTGAAAGTGAGAATAAAATACGTCATGCAAAATTTCAGCCAAATCGGATAGGAATTGCGCCCTCTAGAAGCTCAAGAAGTCAAGACCCAAGATCGGTTTATATGACAGCTATATCAGGTTATGAACCGATTTGAACCTTGTTTGACACAGTTGTAGAAAGGAAGAATAAAATACGTCATACAAAATTTCAGCCAAATCGGATAGGAATTGCGCCCTCTAGAAGCTCAAGAAATCAAGTCCACAGATCTGTTTATATGACACCTTTATCAGGTTATGAACCGATTTAAACAATACTTGGCACAGTTGTTGGATATCATAACAAAATACTTCGTGCAAAAATTCATTCAAATCGGATAGGAATTGCGCCATCTAGAGGCTCAAGAAGTCAAGACCCGAGATCGGGTTATATGGCAGCTATATCAAAACATGGACCGATTTGAACCATGCTTAGCGCAGTGGTTGGAAAATTTGTGCAAAATTTCAATTGCTGAAAATGATCGATGTCTTGACAAATATACGAAAATTCGTACCAAAGTTGAAATGTTGAAATCGTATCAGGGGTGGAATAAAAAGTACTTAAGTGCTGTAATTGGTACTATACTTGGTACTTTCTTTATAGATTGAGCTACAGATCTGAAATTTGGGTCACAGTCACATTTTGGCAGTATGTACCGGAGGAATAGAAGATTTTGTTAATATTCGCACATTTTGGTACTAAAACGTACAATATGGGATCTTCTTTACGGATTGAGCTACAGCTCTGAAATTTGGAATACAGTTACATCTAGGCAATATGAGCCGAGCATTGTTGCCGTTTTTGGTAGGTTCGTACCAAAATTGATAGGTTTTAATTCTCTTGGTAGGCAGACCTCAATTCTTGGTAGGTTTTTTTCAACCTACAAATAACAAGTTATTGTATTTACTGAAAAAATCGCCGGGGATAACTGAAAATTATTTCACTTCTTGTCGTTTATGCATATTGGTTAAAAGTGCAGAATAAAGTCATGGATTTCGAAGACCCAAGCAGTGAGAAAAGAGTTCTCACTGCTTCAAACTTCAGGAAAAAGCGCGTAAGATCTGATATTGGCTGTAAATTCTAGGTAACAAATGCGGCTTATGTGCGTTCAATGCTTTTAATCGGAAATCTGGTCAATATAGCAGCTGCATACAAATATAGCCAGATCTGGTCCAACTCTGACCAGATGGTCGTCTACTTTACGCCAATACAAATTTCATTACGATACCTCTTTCCTAACTCGAGCTAGAATTTTTCTAAGGCAGCTCTTATCTAGGGTATTTTTCGTCGTTAATGTGAACCTGCACACACGGAGCAGCAGAAAAACCATTGCCGTTGTCTAGTCTTCGAAGCCATTAATACAACTTCCAAAAGATATTAGCACTTTGTTGACAATCAGCTCTGAATTTATGACCAAATGTCACCGTCGAGGTGTCAGTTCATATTACCACAATTTCCAAAAAAACAAAATTGAGGTATCTTTACCAATTTCACAGTAACAGGCATTTTGGCAATTTTCGATTTTGAAAAAATGTGGGATGCCCCCCCCCAAAACAAACTCCTGGCTACGTCCCTGGCCCCATATAAACATATCCCCGGATTTGACTACTTAAGCCTTTAGAAGATTTAATTTTTATTCGATTTGGCTGAAATTTGAAACAAAGACATGCCAAGTCTGATTCGAATCCATCTTGAAAAACAGAAATAGTCCCCATATAAACCGATCAGCGGATTTGAATTCTTGAGCCCTTGGAAGCCTCAATTTTCATCTGATCTGGCTGAATTTTTGAACAAAGTCTTGTGTTATGACTTTCAATATCCATGCCAAGTGTGATCCGAATCGGTTCATAAACAGATATAGTCACCATATAAACCGATCCCCCGATTTGACTTCTTGAGCTCTTGGAAGCCTAAATTTTCATTCGATTTGTCTGAAATTTTAAACAAAGATTTGAGTAATGACTTTCAACATCCATGCAGAGTGTGATTGGAATTCGTCTATAAACAGATATAGTCCTCATATAAACCGGTCTCCGGATTTGACTTCTTGCGCCATTAGATGCCTTAATTTACTTCAGATTTGGTGGAAATTTGGCCCTAAAACCTTTCTAATGACTATCTTATCTAATAGAACATGAGTGCCAGGTTTTATCCGAATCGGTCAATATGGTGATATAGGCTCCCTAAATCTTCTTCTTGAGACCGATATAACTCAAATACAAACTCAGTTCTTTACGTTCTTTACGAACAGTGTCTTCGTGCCAAAGTTATTGCCCCTCCGAGAGGAAGCAAGAGCTTTTGGTCATTCGTAAAAAGAGTAAAGGACAACCCATCGGCAATCCCAACTCTTGTTAAGGATGATCAGGTATTCACTGACCCGGCTACTGGCTGAAATGTTTGCAGGAAATTCTAGCAATCAACCATGATTAATAGTGTACCTAGTTCGATGCCTCAGATATTCTTTCGAACACGTGGAGTTAAAAGGGTCCTTGCGGATCTCGACGTTTATAAATCTCCGGGTCCGGACGGTATATCAACACTTGTCTTTTGTAAGTGTTCTTCGACGCTTGGTCGTCCACTACGCAACCTTTTCAACCTTGCTTACCGTGCGGGTGTTTTCCCAGCGTGTTGGAAGGTTGCGTACGTTCAGCCCATCTCCAAGAAAGGTGGGTCGAAAAACCCTGCGAATTACCGGCCAATTGTGATATGCTCCACGCTCTCCAAGGTTATAGAGAGTATGGTTAACCATCATCTTGTCAGATACATCGAGTTCAATGGCTTTCTTAGTGACAGACAGTATGGGTTCCGCAAAAATCGCTCTACTGGAGACCTAATGGCATTTTTGTCGGAACGATGGAGTCGCTCTATCTACCAGTTTGGTGAGAGTAAGGTCGTGGCTCTGGATATCTCCAAGGCATTTGATAGGGTCTGGCACGGTGCACTTTTATCAAAGCTGGTCGCTTTTGGTGTCGGTAATAACTTCGTTCGTAGATCGCACTATACAAGTTGTTGTAGATGCGTTCCCATCAGACAAGAATACATTGACCGCAGGTGTGCCACAAGGCTCTTTCCTTTCCCTTTCCCCTTCCCTTTTTCTTATTTTCATTGACGATCTATTGGGTCAGACTTCGAATCCAGTCTACTCATTCGCCGATGACAGTAATCTGTGTCATTCATATTCCTTCGACCATAGGCCCAGTCCTCAAGAAATTGTGGACAGGAGGCACATTATGGATGAGACGCTCTCCCAGGATTTGTTGGCCATTTCCGAGTGGGGTAGAATGAACAGAGTAGACTTTAACGCACAGAAGACGCATTGCTGTTTCTTGTCTCACAAGCGATTCACTGATCCACTTCAATCGTCGATATCTATCGACGGTATAGATATTGAACAGTCAGATGCTCTTGATGTTCTGGGCATGAAGATACAATGTGATGTCCGTTGGTAAAAACACGTATTCGAAGTGTCGAAAGAAGCATTCAAGTGTTTGGGCTTTCTTAAGCGGTGCACGAACTATTTCACCTCTTCCGATCTTCTCAATATCTGTTCTACCTATACCAGGCCGAAGATGGAATATAACAGGACAGGAGCTCCAAAATCATCCTTGGAGCTACTTGACCGGGTTCAACGTAGAGCAATGGTGTTGATTGGGGACAATAGGGTATCCAACTCTATTGCTTCCCTTGAACATTATCGGAAAGTGGGTAGCTTTGTATTGCTCTATCGTTATTTTCATGGCGTGTGTTCCAGGGATATTCGTCTTCTTATCCCTAACATTAGGATGTTCACCAGGAATACAAGACTTGCCAAGAACTCACACCCGTTTGTAATCGATTGCCCAGTCGACCGGACCATGCATTACCGAGAAAATTCCTTTTTCGCCCGAACCATTCGTATGTGGAATCGACTTCAAGCTAATGTCTTTCCCACCGACATTGACGTTCAGAAATTTAAGACTTATATCATATATTTAGATATAGCTCTCATAGATATATATCGCCCGATTTTCGCTCCTAGAGCCACTGCAAGCGCATTTATTTACCAATCTTCCCAAACGATTCTCTCAAAATTTGGCAGGAAGGATTTGCTCTTGACTGTCGACATTACTGATGAAATTCATGGAATTCGGTTCGGATTTATATATAGCTCTCACATATATATATAGCCCGACTTTAACTTCTGGAGCCACTGCAAGCGCATTTATCTACCAATCTTCCCAAAACTTTGTACAACGCTTTCTTAGACGACTTCCACAGTATCTGAGAAGTTTGCTCGAAATCGGTGCAGATTTAGGTATAGCTCCCATATATATGTTCGTCCGATTTTGAGAAATATTGCAAGAAAGTGCTCAGTTTTAAATGGAAATTTTGCAGGAAGGATTTTCTTATGACCCTCGTTATAGAAATCGAACTAGATTTAGATATAGCTGTCATATATGTATATCGCTAGATTTTCAGCCAAAAGAGCTACTGCAAGCCAAATATTTGCACAACGCTTTCCTCGACGATTACCACATTATCTGAGAAGTTAGCTCGAAATCGGTTCAGAATTAGATATAGCCTCCTATTTTGGGCAATTTGCAATAATGTTGTCATTTGTCAACCGTAGTTATTACAGTTTGAACATATTTGCTCGCCGAGGTCCATCGATTTTGGTTCATTGTACTTATAGGGTACGTGTAGGGTATTATACAGTCGGCACCGCCAGACTTTTGCCCTTCCTTGCTGATTTTTATACCCTCCACCATAGGTATATACTAATTTCGTCATTCTGTTTGTAACTATTCGAAATATTCGTCTGAGACCCCATAAAGTATATATATTCTTGATCGTCGCGACATTTTATGTCGATCTAGGCATGTCCATCCGTCTGTCCGTCCGTCTGCCTGTCGAAAGCACGCTAACTTCCGAAAGAGTAAAGCTAGCCGCTTGAAATTTTGCACAAATACTTCTTATTAGTGTAGGTCAGTTGGTATTGTAAATGGGCCATATTGGTTCATGTTCTGATATAGCTGCCATATAAACCGATCTTGGGTCTTGACTTCTTGAGCCTCTAGAGTGCGCAATACTTATCCGATTAGGATGAAATTTTGTACGACGTGTTTTGTTACGATATCCAATAACTGTGCTTGGTATGGTTCAAATCGGTTCATAACCTGATATAGCTGTCATATAAACCGATCTTGGGTCTTGACTTCTTGAGCCTCTAGAGTGCGCAATACTTATCCGATTGGGATGAAATTTTGTACGACGTGTTTTGTTATGATATCCAATAACTGTGCCAAGTATGGTTCAAATCGGTTCATAACCTGATATAGCTGTCATATAAACCGTTCTTGGGTCTTGACTTCTTGCGCAATTCTAATCCGATTGGAATGAAATTTTGTACGGCGTGTTTTGTTATGATATTCAACAATTGCGCCAAGTATGGTTCAAATCGGTTCATAACCTGATATAGCTGCCATATAAACCGATCTTGGGTCTTGACTTCTTGAGCCTCAAGAGGGCGCAATTCTTATCCCATTGGAATGGAATTTTATACGACGTGTTTTGTTATGATATCCAACAACTGTGCCAAGTATGGTTAAAATCGGTTCATAACCTGATATAGGTGCCATATAAACCGATCTTGGGTCTTGACTTCTTGAGCCTCTAGAGTGCGCGATTCTTATCCGATTGGAATGAAATTTTGTACGACGTGTTTTGTTATGATATCCAACAACTGTGCTAAGTATGGTTAAAATCGGTTCATAACCTGATATAGCTGCCATATAAACCGATCTTGGGTCTTGACTTCTTGAGCCTCTAGAGTACGCAATTCGTATCCGATTGGAATGAAATTTTGCACGGCGTGTTTTGTTATGATATCCAACAACTGTGCTAAGTATGGTTCAAATCGGTTCATAACCTGATATAGCTTCCATATAAAGCGATTTGGGATCTTGACTTCTTGATCCTCTAGAGTGCGCAATTCTCATCCGATTGGAATGAAATGTTGCACGACGTGTTTTTATATGATATCCAACAACTGTGCCAAGTATGGTTCAAATCGGTTCATAACCTGATATAGTTGCCATATAAACCGATCTGGGATCTTGACTTCTTTAGCCTCTAGAGTGCGCAATACTTATCCGATTGGAATGAAATTTTGCACGTAGTATTTTGTTATGATATCCAACAACTGTGCCAAGTATGGTTCAAATCGGTTCATAACCTGATATAGCTGTCATATAAACCGATCTTGGGTCTTGAATTTTTGAGCCTCTAGAGGTCGCAATTATTATCCGATTTGCCTGAAATTTTGTACGACGGATTCTCTCATGACCATCAACATACGTGTTTATTATGGTCTGAATCGGTCTATAGCCCGATACAGCTCCCATATAAATCGATCTCTCTATTTTACTTCTTGAGCCCCCAAAGGGCGCAATTCTTATTCGATTTGGCTGACATTTTACACAGGTCTCCAACATATAATTTAATTGTGGCCCAAACCGGACCATATCTTGATATCGCTCTAATAGCAGAGCAAATCTTTTCTTATATCCTGTTTTGCCTAAGAAGAGATGCCGGGAAAAGAACTCGACATATGCGACCCATTGTGGAGGGTATATAAGATTCGGATCGGCCAAACTTAGCACGCTTTTACTTGTTCATATTATTTAATCTTATATATGTATGCTTCATTTTAAACACCTTTGCCTTTGGTCACAACTAAAACTTTACTTTTACTTTTCTGAATCATCTTAAAATATGACTACTTCTGTGGTATCAAGTCTCATAAATGTCTGTCATAAAACTAATACAGTACCATAACTAACTTAGTTTAAATATTTTAGAAAGTTTTGGAAATAAGCTGAAAATTTCATTATAGCATCGTCAGGTTATTTCATGTAAAGTTGAGGTTTTGTATTTAAATTTATTGTCCCTTAACCCATTTTTTGAAGTAAGTAAGCATACATGGTTCTTTGTTGGCCAAAAGTGTATGTGAATGCATTCCCTCTAACAGCATTGTGTTTAGCCGAGAACAGCAAAAGTTTAAATCAGGCTTAAATATACTTAACAATTAAGCCGGGAAGTGCTAAAAATTCTTTATGAGAATTACCCTTTTTTTTTGAGGTGGTGAAATAAAATTTGCTTTAGTTAAACACATACGAGTATGTAGGCGAAGAAGAATGCAGGATACTTAGACTTAATAAGGATCCCATAAACGCACTTAGGGCAAGATTCATTAGAAAGTTCCCACGACAAACACCTGGGTCTGAAAAAACCAACACACACATACGCAGCATAGTGTAGTCTAGCCCAGGTACTCAGATCATTGGCAGCTGCTTTGGGTGATTTTCCATTGGCCCACTGCAAAGTCATTGGACTTGTTCATATGTATAAAAATTTATACTTCACCCACATGTCAACATCAAGATATATGGTTTTTGCACAGAAAGTGCTCATTAAAAAGGATTTCCATTTTATTTATATATTTTTGCCTTTACTTTGACTCTGCGGAGGCTGCTTTTCCTTTCCGTCTGCTTTCTCTTCATCTTCATCATCTCCCACATTCAGGGGGGAGCTGTTGCCGTTGAATGCTGCCGCTGAGTCCCACTCCGGCTGCTTGCCAAAGTTGTTGCTAATTCCACTTGGGTTCTCGGCAGCCATAATAATGGCCTTAGAGAAGGTAAAAAAGGTAACAATAACAAATGTACTCGAAATATACCACCTCTACTCCCCACAACTGCATGGGTAAGCTGGCTAAAGTGAGTACAAATAAATTTGCACCTTAACGCCTTTTCTGAATACGAGCGCTAGCTAAAGAAGAAAAAGAACAACAACAAATTTAGCACCGTTAAGAAGAATGGCATAGAAACTCAGCTTGCAACTACAAGGACACTTCAGCTGCCAACCGTACACCATGGCCAAGTTATGTTTTGAGGGTGTATTTGCTTGTTGTTTTAGGCTATAATTCTCATATGTACAGCCTTCTTGGCTTATTTATCCAACGGTACTTGAGCGTTTATGATTAAATGTTTGCAAATGTATATGTTTGTATATAGGAACATTCATTACCGCGTACTTAAAGAACTGAAGAGAGAACCCCAGGCCTTTGAAATGAATCATACTAATAGTCATATTGTATTCGAAAAGATGGACAAAACGATAATTTACTTCCATTACCCTCAAAAGATGAAACTTCAATGAAAATTTGTGTTAAAACAACGTTTCAATGATGTTGCTCCCAAAGATAAAGCTTAAATACCAGATTTTTTTACCCTTTCTGGCATCAGACATTTCATAATGCTATTGCAGCAAAGAATTCTACAAATTTTCTCTAAAGAAAAGATTTTAAAGGAAAAATTTCAGTGAGATTTTTTCTTAATGCAAAATGCCAACGAAAAAAACCAGTAAGTAAAGGCAAAAGTCGGGCGGTGCCGACTTTATAATACCCTATACCTGCCCTTTAAATACAAAAGTTGGACTATATCTAAATCTGAACCAATTTTGATGGATCTCGACAGATGTATTCAGATAAGTTATTTAAATTGCTGTATCAAATTTCGAACAAAGCAAATATGTTCAAAATGTAATAACTAAGGTTGACAAATGACGAGAGATGGGAGCTATACCTAAATCCGAACCGATTTCGATCAAAATTTATGGATATTGTGGAATTTGTCGATGAAAGCATTGTACAAAGTTTTGGGAAGATTGGTCAATAAATGCGGTCAACAAATGACCATTTTATCGATGTATTACTGCAAATCGGACAAACATATATATGAGAGCTATATCCAAATCTGAACAGATTTCTATAATATTCACTTTTCATATCGAGAGATATAAGAAAATCCTTCCAGCCAAATTTCGAGAGAATCGGTTGACAAATGACCATTTTATTGCTGTATTACTGCAAATCGGACGAACATATATATGGGAGCTATATCCAAATCTAAACCGATTTCTATAATATTCACTTTTCATATCGAGAGATATAAGAAAATCCTTCCAGCCAAATTTCGAGAGAATCAGTTAACAAATGACAATTTTATTGCAGTATTACTGCAAATCGGACGAACATATATATGGGAGCTATATCCAAATCTGAACAGATTTCTATAATATTCACTTTTATATCGAGAGATATAAGAAAATCCTTCCAGCCAAATTTCGAGAGAATCGGTTGACAAATGACCATTTTATTGCTGTATTACTGCAAATCGGACGAACATATATATGCGAGCTATATCCAAATCTAAACCGATTTCTATAATATTCACTTTCCATATCGAGAGATATAAGAAAATCCTTCCAGCCAAATTTCGAAAGAATCGGTTGACAAATGACCATTTTATTGCTGTATTACTGCAAATCGGACGAACATATATATGGGAGCTATATCCAAATCTAAACCGATTTCTATAATATTCACTTTTCATATCGAGAGATATAAGAAAATCCTTCCAGCCAAATTTCGAGAGAATCGGTTAACAAATGACAATTTTATTGCAGTATTACTGCAAATCGGACGAACATATATATGGGAGCTATATCCAAATCTGAACAGATTTCTATAATATTCACTTTTCATATCGAGAGACATAAGAAAATCCTTTCTGCCAAATTTCGAGAGAATCGGTTAACAAATGACAATTTTATTGCTGTATTACTGCAAATCGGACGAACATATATATGGGAGCTATATCCAAATCTGAACCGATTTCTATAATATTCACTTTTCATATCGAGAGATATAAGAAAATCCTTCCAGCCAAATTTCGAGAGAATCGGTTGACAAATGACCATTTTATTGCTGTATTACTGCAAATCGGACGAACATATATATGGGAGCTATATCCAAATCTAAACCGATTTCTATAATATTCACTTTTCATATCGAGAGATATAAGAAAATCCTTCCAGCCAAATTTCGAGAGAATCGGTTGACAAATGACCATTTTATTGCTGTATTACTGCAAATCGGACGAACATATATATGGGACCTATATCCAAATCTAAACCGATTTCTATAATATTCACTTTTCATATCGAGAGATATAAGAAAATCCTTCCAGCCAAATTTCGAGCGAAGCGATTAACAAATGACAATTTTATTGCAGTATTACTGCAAATCGGACGAACATATATATGGGAGCTATATCCAAATCTGAACAGATTTCTATAATATTCACTTTTCATATCGAGAGACATAAGAAAATCCTTTCTGCCAAATTTCGAGAGAATCGGTTAACAAATGACAATTTTATTGCTGTATTACTGCAAATCGGACGAACATATATATGGGAGCTATATCCAAATCTGAACCGATTTCTATAATATTCACTTTTCATATCGAGAGATATAAGAAAATCCTTCCAGCCAAATTTCGAGAGAATCGGTTGACAAATGACCATTTTATTGCTGTATTACTGCAAATCGGACGAACATATATATGGGAGCTATATCCAAATCTAAACCGATTTCTAATTTATTCACTTTTCATATCGAGAGATATAAGAAAATCCTTCCAGCCAAATTTCGAGAGAATCGGTTAACAAATGACAATTTTATTGCAGTATTACTGCAAATCGGACGAACATATATATGGGAGCTATATCCAACTCTGAACAGATTTCTATAATATTCACTTTTCATATCGAGAGACATAAGAAAATCCTTTCTGCTAAATTTCGAGAGAATCGGTTAACAAATGACAATTTTATTGCTGTATTACTGCAAATCGGACGAACATATATATGGGAGCTATATCCAAATCTGAACCGATTTCTATAATATTCACTTTTCATATCGAGAGATATAAGAAAATCCTTCCAGCTAAATTTCGAGAGAATCGGTTAACAAATGACCATTTTATTGCTGTATTACTGCAAATCGGACGAACATATATATGGGAGCTATATCCAAATCTAAACCGATTTCTAATTTATTCACTTTTCATATCGAGAGATATAAGAAAATCCTTCCAGCCAAATTTCGAGAGAATCGGTTAACAAATGACAATTTTATTGCAGTATTACTTCAAATCGGACGAACATATATATGGGAGCTATATCCAAATTTGAACAGATTTCTATAATATTCACTTTTCATATCGAGAGACATAAGAAAATCCTTTCTGCCAAATTTCGAGAGAATCGGTTAACAAATGACAATTTTATTGCTGTATTACTGCAAATCGGACGAACATATATATGGGAGCTATATCCAAATCTGAACCGATTTCTATAATATTCACTTTTCATATCGAGAGATATAAGAAAATCCTTCCAGCCAAATTTCGAGAGAATCGGTTGACAAATGACCATTTTATTGCTGCATTTCTGCAAATCGGACGAACATATATATGGGAGCTATATCCAAATCTAAACCAATTTCTATAATATTCACTTTTCATATCGAGAGATATAAGAAAATCCTTCCAGCCAAATTTCGAGAGAATCGGTTAACAAATGACAATTTTATTGCAGTATTACTGCAAATCGGACGAACATATATATGGGAGCTATATCCAAATCTGAACAGATTTCTATAATATTCACTTTTCATATCGAGAGACATAAGAAAATCCTTTCTGCCAAATTTCGAGAGAATCGGTTAACAAATGACAATTTTATTGCTGTATTACTGCAAATCGGACGAACATATATATGGGAGCTATATCCAAATCTGAACCGATTTCTATAATATTAACTTTTCATATCGAGAGATATAAGAAAATCCTTCCAGCCAAATTTCGAGAGAATCGGTTGACAAATGACCATTTTATTGCTGTATTACTGCAAATCGGACGAACATATATATGGGAGCTATATCCAAATCTGAACCGATTTTTTCCAATTTCAATAGGCTTCGTCTCTAGGCCGAAAAACATGCCCATACCAACTTTGAAGGCGATGGGATGAAAATTGCGACCTGTAGTTTATACACAAATTAACATGGACAGACGGACGGACAGACAGGCAGACAGACAGACGTACATAGCAAAATCGAATCAGAAAGTGATTCTGGGTCGATCGGTATACTTATCAATGGGTCTATCTCTCTTCCTTTTGGGTGTTACAAACTAATTCAGTTATAATACCCTGTACCACAGTAGTGGTGTAAGGTATAACAAGTAAAAGCGTGCTAAGTTCGACCGGGCTGAATCTTATATACCCTCCACCATAGATCGCATCCTTTTAGGTTAACAAAGGATAAAAGAAAATAATTGATTTATTGGGTTGCCCAAAAAGTAATTGCGGATTTTTTAAAAGAAAGTAAATGCATTTTTAATAAAACTTAGAATGAACTTTAATCAAACATACTTTTTTTACACTTTTTTTCTAAAGCAAGCTAAAAGTAACAGCTGATAACTGACAGAAGAAAGAATGCAATTACAGAGTCACAAGCTGTGAACAAATTTGTCAACGCCGACTATATGAAAAATCGCAATTACTTCTTGGGCAACCCAATAATATTGGAGGTATATCAAGTTATTGTCCGATTCGGACCATAATTGAACTGAATATTGGAGACCATAATAGAAGTTATTGTGTAACATTTCAGTCGATTCGAGTAAGAATTGCGACCCCTAGGGAAGGGTCGAAAGTCCCTACTCAAGAAGTAAAATAGAGAGATCGGTTTAAATGGGAACTGTATCAGGCTATAGGCCTATATTTGACAAGTCTGTTGAAGGTCATGGGAGAAGCCAAATAGGATAATAATTACGCTCTCTATAGGCTGAAGAAGTCAAGGTCCAAGATCGGTTTGTATGGCAGCTATATCAGGTTATGGACCGATGTGAACTCTTCTTAGCAAAGTTGTTAAAAGTTATAACAAAACACCTCATGCAAAATTTCAGCTAAATCGGATAATAATTGCGCCCTCTAGTGACTCAAGAAGTTAAGACCACAGATCTGTTTACATGGCAGCTATATCAGATTATGGACCGATTTGAACCATTCTTAATACAGTTGTTGGAAGTTATAACAAAACACCTCATGCAAAATTTCAGTTAAATCGGATAAGAATTGTGCCCTCTAGAGGCTCAAGAAGTCAAGATTCAAGATCAGTTTACATGGCAACTATCAGGTTATGAACCGATTTGAACCATATTTGGCACAGTTATTGGAAATCATAACGAAAGACGTTATGAAAAATTTCAGCTAAATCGGACAGGAATTGTGCCATATATTGGCTCAAGAAGTCAAGATCCAAGATCGGTTTATATGGTAGGTATATCGGATTATAGACCGATTTGAACCATATTTGGCACAGTTGTTGGAACTCATAACGAAACACATCGTGCCGAATTTCAGCCAAATCGGATAAGAATTCCGCCCTCTAGAGATCGGATTATGTGGGAGCTATATCTGGTTATGAACCGATTTAGACCATGCTTGGCAGATTTATTGGAACCAAAATAAAACATTTGGTGCAAAATTTCATCCAAATCGGATAATAATTGCGCCCTCTAGAGGCTTACTAAGTCAAGATCCGAAATCGGATTATGTGGGAGCTATATCAGGTTATGAACCGATTTAGACCATGCTTGGCGCAGTTATTAAAATTTATAACAAAACACTTCACGCCAAATTTCAGTCATATCGGATAACAATTGCGCCCTCTATGACAGCTATATCAGCTACATATATGTAAAACCAATGTCAATCATGAAGGAGTTGGAGTTTCTAGGCATCAACTCTACCGTACAAAAGTTTATTAATAACTTACTTACTAAAAGATGAATTACGGCAAGTTTGGGATCTGTGGATCTAAAAAGATGGGTCAGCAGAGGAACACCTCAAGAAGGTGTACTGTCTTCTCTACTTTGGAATATAGCCATTGACCATATATTATGGTGTCCGGAAGTAAAAGACATGGCAATTGCGGTTAGGGGAAAGTTTTCCAGCAATCTAAGACATATACTTCAGGAAGCTCTACGTGCAACAGCGAAGTGGGCTACCGAAAGTGGTCTAGATATAAATCCGTGCAACACAGAAGTAGTTCTTTTCTGCAGGAGATACAAGTTGCCTACAGTGGAACCTGTCTCTTTGGGTGAAGAAAATTTTCCATTTACAGAAAGCGCAAAATACTTGGGTGTTTTGCTGGACAGGAAATTTAACTTCAAATCCAACATTTTGGAAAGGACAAGAAGGGAAAGTCCTGCCCTATACCACTGCAAGTGAGTCATTGGCAAAAGTTGGGGGTTTAGACTCTGTGTCATGAATTGCTTATATAATGCAATTGTCAGACCTATAATGCTATATGGTGTAGTGGTCTGGTGGACGACCTTTCAGAAGTCCACCTACTGTTCAATAGTCAACTGGAACCAAAGGATGGCTTGTTTGTGCATCACAGCCGCACTGATAACGACACCATTTGCTGCACTGAATTTAATGCTACATCTAATGCTTCTTGACATTGTGGCTAGTGGCTAGACCACTGCCGTAAGGTTAAGGGAGCTTTCTCTTTGGCCATGTGGCGGCTTCGGACTACGGACATCCTTGATACAATATCCGATGTTCCAGGCAGTGTGGATTACACCCTACCAGAACCGCTTTTTGATAAAAAAAGAATACTGTAAAACTATTCCTGATAGAACCGATTAGAACTACGATATCTCTGGTAACAAAAGTTACATAGACTTCTATACAGATGGTTCAAAACTAGATGACCAGGTGGGCTTTGGCGTGTACTCTAAAGATCTATAACTGGTCATATCGAAAGGGTTACCCGTCCACTGCAGTGTATATCAAGCGGAGATCTTCGATATCCCTGGTCACAGAAGTTACATAGACTTCTATACGGATGGTTCCAAACTGAACGACCAGGTGGGCTTTGGGGTGTACTCTAGAGATTTAGAACTGGCCATATCGAAAAGGCTACCTGAAGACTGCAGTGTGCATCAAGCGGAGATCCTTGCAATTAAGGAAGTGGTGGAATGGCTAAGATAAAATGTCAAAACGACGATTAGAGTAAATATCTTCTCAGACAGCCAGGCAGTCATTAAATTTTTGAACACATAAACCGTCTCCGGCCGTCGCAGATCTCTCAAAGAGATGGTAGAACATTTCAAAATCCACCTGTTCTGGGTGCCGGGCCACAGAGATAACCCAGGGGAATTGTAAAGCGGACGAACTTGCTCCACTAGGAACTACCCTATACATTCCAGGGATACTGGAATCTGTGGGTATGCCTCTAGCGACATGTAAGCTATATTTTCAGGACCAGGCCCGAAGGGCAACGAATGATAGATGGTCACAAAGAGGGGGCTGTGAGCATTCCAAAACTATGTGGCCTCATCTAGACTTGAAGAGGTCTACAGCTTTGCTGTTATTGGCTAGAACAGGCGTCTCAGTCATTGTGTCCGTGTGTGTCTCGCACTAGCAGTCAGAAGGAGTTCCACTATTGGTTTTCATTTCTTTGATAATCTGTCTGATTTAGCGGATGTGAACATTCGCAAGTTATTGGGCTTTGTAAAGCGATCTAGTTGTTCCTGTGGTATCACAATGGACGAAAACGTCTAAGTGAGTCTGATGGCGCACTGCCACTTAAACCTAACCTAACCATACTCACATTGGTGTGGCCTATCGAAAGATTGGATTTTCCCATCTTTAGTCCGCATTTGCTTGTTTTGCACTTCAAATTGTGTTTCGCTTTGCTGCAAGATCCATTATTCTTTACATACAAAGTAAAAAAATAAACTTGCAAAATGAAGGAGAAGTAATATGAAATATGTTGCCAAAATGAAGCTTCCACATGCCCATAACTAAGGTGGATAAGGAGATTTTAGTTTATTGGACCATGGCTTCTTGCAATGGTATTTCCAATGAAAAAACACTAGAAGAGTATACTAGAAGCAGTAAATCATGCAGCAGAGATGGAAAATCTTGGGGGCGAATTATTGATAATATGCGCACACCAAATATTTTTTGTAAGAAATTTAGGCATAGGCATATAGCGCTTATTTGAAAGTAGTTATGGAAGTTATTTTTCCATTTAAATTCCTTTTAGGATTATGTTGGTTGGACTGATCTGCTCTGTAAACTATCTAAAGCGCACTATGAAACTAAAGCTGGTGGAGTGTAACCCACTCACTTGATCACCCTCTTTCAATTACTTTGAAGCGCATAGCTTAAGAACACCTGTAAAAACCATTAAATATACCTGTGCTAGGTGTTGTTGGCTCCATGAGGCTGAGTAGCATGAGGATATGGGGCAAAAAATAACAAAGACTATTTGCATAATATTATTTTCTTTTTTTTTTGCTTCATCTTTGTGTTCACCTTTGGCCTGGCAAGTTCCTTTAGAAGCCATCAACTCGATGGATAGAAAATAAAAAATAAAGAGCACGAAGACATGAAACAACAAAGAACCAAAAAAAAAAAAAAAAAAATTATCACAAAAATTTACTACTGCAGGAATGTTGGTACAAAGAACGCATATTAATATGCTCAACTTAAAGGTTGCCTCAGCCCCCAGCCCCCAGCGCCCTTTAACTTCAATCTGCGAAAATCTAAACTAGAAAAAAAGGGCGGGTGGCAGTCATGAAGCCACAATGACTCTGTTGAAAAGCTGGACGCAGGTGTTTTCTACGTGGTTTGGTTTTCATATTACAAAATTTAGTGAATATACAACCAGGGCAAAAAGCTGTACTTCAGGCCACCTCACTGATATACTGCAATGGCTGCTTGTGCCGCGATTCGCCTAGCAGATATTGGAGCAGAAAGAACAGCATCATTTACATTCAGGAACATTAACAAATATGAAGGTTTAGTTACGAAATGTTGCAGCTAACAACCACTTGAACATATTTTTTCTATAGCCTGAAATGATGAACAACCACCGATGTAAATGTTCGGTTTTTTTAGTTACAAAACAAAAAATTTCCAAATGCTCCAATTTAAAATTTACAAAATGTTAGGGCCTGGTTAACACAATTCTGGAAATGTAGGAGCTTACGTGAAGGTTAGCTTGCAATGGGTAAAGTGAAGGGTTTAGGAGTGGTCAAGGATTTGTTTTGTTTTGCGATTATACGAGTATCCTAAAAATATCAAATCGAATTCATGGTTGTTGTTGTAGAAGTGTGTTGCGTTCTATTGGGGATCTGGGTCTGAGTCTGAGTCCTGCACGTCGGCATCAATCCTTGCGTGGCAGGAGTTGAAGCGGCTACATATGCCGGATCGTAATTGAGCTAGAACTGGTCCATATATTTTACGAAGAATCTTTCTCTCAAATGCTCCAAACACTACCTTCTGCTTTCACAAATACCCATGCCTCAGAACCATATAACAACACGGGTAGTATCAGTGTCTTGTATAGTGTAACTTTCGCCAGTCGAGAGGTGGCCTTGTTTCTAAACTACCTACTTTATCCAAAGAGAACACCATGTGTTCTCTTGTTGTTAGTGTGCTATATCTATTCACATCTGCATCTCTTATAATCTTCAACAGCAATCTTTCCTATTCTAACTAAGTAACACCTATCAACAAGTGTCATCCTGTAGAGTCTTGTTAATTTTGCAGGGATACCAAACTCAGACATGGCTTGGAATACCTTTGAACGTAAAGTCGTGTCGAAAGCGGATTTGTAATCAACGAATGAATGGTAGGTGTTGATTTAGCCTTCTTGGGTCTTTTCCAGGTTTGAATATCTGATCCAGGGCGAATTTACCAGGTCTAAAGCCGCATTGATAGGGCCCAATTATCTTATTGACTTTAGATTTTTATCTTTCACACAGTACGCTCGAGAGTATCTTGTATGCGATGGGGAGGAGACTTTTTCCTCTGTAGTTGGCACATTCCGTCTTGTGTCCTTTCTTGTGTATGGGACATAGTATGCTGAGGTTCCAGCGCAGAGGGCAACCCGTCAGCACCTGGTACAATGTTGTTCATCGGTCGGGTCACTGACTTGGAGGTAAACATTCCATATTGGATTGGTTCTGCTGTATCCTCTTCGCAGACATCGTCGGACACTAGCAGCTTACTAAAATGTTCTTTTCATATCCTCAGTTACCAGATTTCCTTCTTTGTCCCTGCAAGAGGATGTGCCTGTACCAAAGCCATCGGTTTGATTTCTTGGTAGAATTTCCGGACTTCATTCTGACTCCTGTACATTTCAATTCGGTCACACTTACGACCTTTCTCCTCTCTCCTTTTCTCCCGATACCTCTCCATCATCTGCCGCGTTGCTACTGAATGCAGGGTTGCTCTGTATGCTGAATTTTTGGCTTTAGTAGCATCTCAACACTCTTGGTCGTACCATGGGTTTCCTGCGGGGAGGCTTCCGGTACCCAAGTACGGATTTTAGGGCATTTTCGATGGAGTGGGCAATGGTTTGCCACTGCGCCGTTATATTATCGGGACAAGGAGTGCTTTCATTTAGCGGTTGGGTCAGTCGAGTGGAGTATGCCGCTGCCATTTGTTGTGTTTGCAGCTTTTCAATCTCCAGCTTCGTTGCAGTGTCAGATCGTACTTTTCTCGCCATACTCAGACGGGTGCGAACCTTTGCTGAAACAAGGTTATGATCCGAATCTGTGTTCGTTCCTCGGATCGTTCGTTCGTCTAACACGCTGGTTGAATGACTTCCATCTATCACAATATGATCTAGTTGGTTCTTCGTGTTTTGATCGGGTGACAACCATGTGGCCGTGTGAATCCTTCGATGTTGAAATCTGGTGCTGCTAACTGCCATGTTCTTTGCAGCGGCGAAATCTATTAGCCTCAATCCATTATGGGAAGTTTCTTCATGTAGGCTTAATTTTCCGACTGTTGGACCAAAGATATTTTCTTTCCCTATCTTTGCATTAAAATCTCTCTGAACGCTTCTAATATCATGGACGGGGCAGCGGTCGCATTACCTGTCTCTAGGTGGTCATAGAAAATATTGTTGGTCTGATCGTCCTTGTCTTCCGTCGGTGCATGGACACAAATAAGGCTGATGTTGAAGGATTTGGCTTTTATGCGGCTTTTATGCCCCTCATCCACCGGAGTGAAGCTGAAAATCCACAGACAAATTCATGCCTCGTGTTATGGCAGCTATAGTATAGTTCGTCACCATTTGGTGTTGTTGTGAAGCCATTCCCGGTCCATCGGACTGCCTGTAAGGCGGTTATATCTTCTCTATAAAAAGTCCGGACATTTCAGATGCAGATCCGCAGTCCATGGCCTTTTTTCGTTTGCGTATGTAGTCAACGTTAGGGGGTCCGTTTTTCTCATTCTTTTGTTTCCCAGAGTCATTGTAATTTTACGAGGGCAGGTTTCTCGCCCAGCGACCCGCATAGGTTTTGTGAGGTCGCACATGTATCCCTCGGTGTCGCGAGCCGCTTGCTCCAAGATCCGACGCTCGCCACCAGCCACCCCGAACTTGGGAACAGACGCTGATATTGTCCATTGGTTATTTAAAGGCGCCAATATCTCGTCGTGTCATCTCGATTACCATTGGCATTCAGTATTTAATTAAGACCCCTCACTGTGACCCTCCTTTCGCATTCGTTGACTGCCCGTGGCCGTATTTGCAGCTACTCTGCATAAAAGCGAAGCTTTCTACCAACCGCAAACTATGGACGTACCCGGTAGCTTTTAGCTAAGCTTTCGTGATAACGATGAACACCACACAAGTCGGGGCTTAAAGTTCCAGCCTGTGTGGTGCTCATAGTTATTCCATGTCGGCCGGGGTTGACTGGCCATTACTAAATGAAAAACTCAACAAGTAAAAGCGTGCTAAGCTCGGCCGGGCCGAATCTTGGAGACCCACGACGCTGGATTCTGTAAATACACGGGAGCTATATTTGGTTACGTACTTGGACAGTACTTGGCACAGTAGTTGAGAGTCATAACAGAACACAATATGCAAAATTTCAGCCAAATCGGATAAAAATCGAGGCTTATAAGGGCTCAAGAAGTCATATCGAAAGATTGTTTTATATCGGAGCTATATCAGGTTATAGACCGAAGCAATAACAGCGCCAAATCGGACAAAATATACGGCTTCCAGGGGCACAAGAAGTCAAATCGTGAAGCCGGTTTATATGGTACCTATATCTATATCTGAACCGATATGGAGATTTGAGTTATATCAAGTTATAGTCCGATTCGGGCCATAAATGAATTGAATGCAGAACATTGTAGAAGTCATTCCACTCCATTCGAATAAGAATAGCGCATTGTAGGGGCTCAAGAAGCAAACTCGGGAGATCGGTTTATATGGGAGCTGTATCAAGCTATAGATCGATTCAGATCATATTGAACACGTATGTTGATGGTCATGGGAGAAGCCGTTGTACGAAATTTCTGCCAAATCGGATGAAAATTGCGCCCTCTAAAAACTGAAGAAGTCAAGACCCCAGATCGGTTTATATGGCAGCTATATCAGGTTATGAACCGATTCAAACCATATTTAGCACAGTTGTTGGAAGTCGTAACAAAAAATCTCGTGCAAAATTTCAGCCAAATCGGTTGCGCTCTCCAGTGGTAGGAGAATTCTAGATCCAAGATCGGTTTACAAGGCAGCTATACCAGGTTATGAACCGATTTGAATCATGCTAAGCACAGTTATTGGAAGAGATACCAAAACACTACGAATAACATTGCAAGTAAATCGGATGAGAATTGCGCCCTCCAGCGGATCAAGAAATTAAGAGCCAAAATCGGTTAATATAGCAGCTATATCAGGTTATTAACCGATTTGAACCATACTTAAAACAGTTATTGGAAGTGATACCATTCAAAATTACAGCCAAATTGGACGAGAATTGCGTCCTCTAGAGGCTCAAGAAGTCAGGACCCCAGATCGGTTTATATGGCAGCTATATCAGATTATGAACCGATTTGAATCATACTTTGCACCGATGTTGGAAGTCATAACAAAATTCAGCCAAATCGGATGAGAATTGCTCCCTCCAGTAGTTCAAGAAGTCAAGATCCAAGATCGGTTTATGTGGCAGCTATATCAGGTTATCAACCGATTCGAACCATTTGTTGGTAGTGATACCAAAACACTACGTGCAAAATCTCAGTCAAATCGGACGAGAATTGCGCCCCCTATAGAGGCTCAAAAAAACAGAGGTTTATTTTATGCCACCTGACATCTGACCTAAATATAGATCAAATTGGACTATAATTAGGTATAGCTGAAATATAGACCGATCTCCAGATAAAGGGTCTGAAGCCAACGAAAACTTTATATTTTAACCGATTTCGCTGAAATTTTAAACATTGAGTAGTCTTACGCCTCCTAACATAGGACCCAAATATGGTTCAGGTCGGACAATGTTTAGATATAGCTGCCAAACAGACCGATCTCTTGATAAAGGATCTGGAGCCCATAAAGCTTTATTTATTACCCGATTTGAAACAGTGAGTTATTTTTAGTCTCCTGATAATCGACCTAAATATGGTTCAGATCGGACTATATTAAGATATAGCTGCCATATAGACCGATCTGCCGATAAGTGGTCTGAAGCCAATGAAAGCTTTATTTATTACCCGATTTCGCTGAAGTTTGAAACAGTGAGTTTTTCTGAGCCTCACGATATCCGACTATGGTTCAGATCGGTTTATAATTGGATATATCTGCCAAAAAGACCAATATTTTGTTCTACAAAACTGAATAGTGACTTACAATATATTTATTAGACCACTCAATGTCCGTTCCGAATTTGGGTGCATAAGTTATTCAATTTTCACCGGATTGTGAGGAAAGGGGGTTTACATATATACTCGAGGTGGTGTGTATCTAAACTTCGGCCCGGCCGAACTTAATGCCTTTTTTATTTATTTTTATTTTCTTGATTTTTATGACAAAACTGGTTTTTGCAAAAGGCAATCGGCATTTAGCGACCAACTTGCAGCCTAATCGAAAATGTTCATTGTTTGCATAAGACACTGCACCAAAGGGTGACTTTTTGTAATGAATATCAATATAGGCAAAACTTTTTTGTTTTTAATAAAAATATGTTTTTATGACTGTGAAAATAAAAACGCGTGCTTTTTCTTTCCTCGAAGCTGTGAAAAAAGCCAGACGAAGTCTAAGCACATAATTCATGTTTTTCTTAATAAAGCCAAAGTACGAAGGCTACGAAAATCCTTGCGGCTTTTTTATTGCCTGCGACATAGACTCCAGGCTAAAGTGGTTAAATTAAAAATACACACAATTCATAAAAGAGGGGTTGATGAAGGGGGCAGAGAATTGTTGTTTTACATGCATTTCTAAGCTTCATCCCAGTTTACCCGACAATTTAGCGGCAATTTATGGGATAAAAGAACAACAAGCGGTAGCACTCCCAAAAGACGAGTGGAAACGAATGTAGCCAATTTCTTTAAGATAAACACGACTACCTTTTGTCTGTTTTCCAATGAAAATGAGAAGCAACCCCTGTTCTGGTGATGCTTAGTAAAAGTTGCTGCATTTTCATGAGTTGCTTGATGTTGGTTACTTTTGCTATGTTCTTCTGCGGGAGTAGCTCTGCTAAGCGAAATTACTCGTAACTCCTGTTTATGACGACTCTCTGTTGGTGTTTTTGTTATTTTTGTAAGAATATCGGTTGTATTTGCTGGATGTTGTTTGCCCAACTTAATGAAATGCACACAGACATAAGCTGACGCACACTCGAATGTACTTTAGCGAATTCAGCTAAATTATCGACACACCATCTACCTACCTTTTGTTGATTGTAGTTTTGTATTAAGTCCTCTCACTTTGGCACCCTCGCCCACAACATTCGGCCGCGCTACAGGAGGACATCTGTATAAACACTGTTAATGTTTGGCACTCATCTTGCACAGGACGGAAAACTCAAATTGTGTTTTTATGCCCCCCCCCCCCTTTTTTTTTTGGGGGTGGGCTTGAAAGCGTCGTTGGCGCAACTGACTTGTTGTCGTACATATTCGGCTAAAACAAAGTTGGTCAAATTGCAATACTTGCCAGTTATAAACCCCAACTAAGTTTTTGTGGCTCTTCTAAACTCTCATCAAAAGAGATGGGTTTTTCCAAAAAACTAACATCAGACTAATAAAGAAGCATTGAATTTGGATGACTCGAAATTTATAAAGCCCCCACCATAGCATTTGGTGGTCACTTAATATATGAGCTATATAAGTTCAGCTATATCAATTCAGAAATAATTGTGCAAAATTTTAAGCAGTTAGCTTAACGCGTTCTAAAGTTAGGGTGCTTTAGACGGACAAACAGGCTGAGGAACGAGAAGTGGTAAATGCAAATTTTGCCCATGAACATTCCACTAAGAAACAGGGCCAAACTTCTCACATATCAATGAGTGCAGTCCAATTCAAGTTTAAGCTCAATGATAAGGGGCCTCCTTTTTATAGCCGAATCCGAACGGCGTGCGGCAGTGCGACACCACTTTGAAGAGAAGTTTTACATGGCATAGTACCTCACAAATGTTGCCAGCATTAGGAGGGAAAAACCAACGCTGAACATTTTTTCTGATGGTCTCGCCAGGATTCGAACCCAGGGGTTCATCGTCATAGGCGGACATGCTAACCTCTGCGCTACGGTGGCCTCCCATGAGTTTCAAGTATGTGTTTGTTCTTTATGGGTATCTGAAGTGGTGTTATCAGATCGAAGCAAGCTTTCTGTTTCTGAAACCTCGACTAGTGGAATGGTTGCACCAGTAACTACTAGCCGAAAAGCGACTAGTCTGCAGAGGCCATGAAGAAGACACATGGTTTGAGTGAGTTCGTAAGTGTCCTAATTCGGCAATGGTGCGGAAGTCATTCAAAAGAATGGGGCCACCTGGTTAAAATTCCCCCACTCCAGTCGGCACTGGTGCCAGGTAGTCGGAGATGCTCCTCAGTCTACCCTCCGCATCAACAACACCCAAAATCAAACTGTGGCCGCAACCATCCTCCTTCAGCATGTAGAGCTGCCTCAGCGTAAGCGCGACCATTGTCTCTAGGCCTGCCTGCGGCGCGGATCTCAGTGCCCCCGGGACCCCGACGCAGGCCAGTCTCTGGACCTTCTCGAACTCGCTCGTATGCGTCCTCTTCTCTGCGGTATACCACTATGCCGGTGTTCCATAGGGCAGTACTGTTCTCACGATGGCCGTATACATCCAGAAATCTATCATTTTGGGGGTTTCCCCCACTTCCTACCGAACATTCTCCTGCAGGTGTAAAAAGCGAACCATGCCTTACGACTTCTTTTCTCGGTATTTCTCTTCCAGGACAGTTTTTAATCGAAGATTATGCCTGGGTACTTCGCCTCCTTCGACAGCCGAGCTCCCGCAAGAAGTCAAAGTCGGGAGATCGGTTTATATGAGAGCTATATCAGGTTCTTGACACTATGTGCAAAATTTCAGCCAAATCGGACAAAACTTGTGGCTTCCATGGGCTCAAAAAGTTAAATCGGGGATGGGCTTACATGGGAGCTATATCTAAATCTGAACTGATATGCAATCCCCCACGACCCACACCAGCTTTATGCGTTCGAACGCTATCGTGATTTCGACAGACGGACGATGGACGGACGTGGCTAGATCGACTTGGAGCGTCGAGACGATCAAGGTTAGGTTGAATGGGTCGCCCACAAAAGGTGAGTTCACTCGAAGGCCAGTTAGGCCCATTGTGGCACCCTAGAAGAGAGAAAGGGGAAGAAAAAGGAAAATGTGAGACCTCGTACAAGAGGTTGTTGTACATAGCGTTTTCGCAGCCCGGCAACCTTCTTCCGAGTCCCACCTCGCCACCGTCGCCACGCCGCCCTAGCCATTCCCTCTACTGTGTTCAGTAGCTCGAAAAATGGCACGTAGGCAAGACCGATGACTGGTCCGCCCGGCGCTGATGAACCCCTCCTGGCGCACTCGTCCGCCCTCTCAATTCCTGGAAAGTCCTCATGCCCAGGAACCTATGTTAGCGTCACATCGTGGGCCCGGAGCCTATCCATAGCGTTTTCGCAGCCCGGCAACCCTATCCAGGGATTACAAACAGTCCGCCTATCAAGAATATACATATATATATGGAAAAATGTCCATTGATTACCAACAACTAACTCGAAAAACAAATTGGTTGATAATCTTTAAAATTTTTCTTTGTGCAAAATTTCAGCCAAATCGGAGAAAAATTGCGGCTTCCAGGGGCTCAGGAAGTCAAATCGGGAGATCGGTTTATATGGGAGCTACTAGCTGGACAGGGCCTGCTCCGCTGCGCCTTCTTTCACTCTCTTATCTGAGCCCTTTACGGCCACGTCAGGAAATAAGTACTATTTGGGGATGCTGGTACGGCCTTTCAGATATTTCGCGCCAATGTGAATATTATTGTATATTGGTGCTCTTCTCCCAAATACCTTTCATTGGAGCCGTATATTGCTATGGTCGGTAAATATGTGAGGTATGGGAGTGGTTTTGAGAGTAAGGCGGATCCCCATGTATCAGATTCGTGCTCTGATCTCAATTACCTTTCATTTGATTCCCATATTGTCATTATTGGTTTATATTCCATTTGGCTGGTGGCTTTGGAGTTGGGACGGCCCCCTATATATTCCACCCATCTCCGAGATCTGGCGTTTTTGGAAATATGGTAAGCAGAGGGACCGTCCATTAAAGTTTGGATGTTAGATCTACTTGATTTTCTTGGATTTGGTTGTGGATTGGAGTAGCCAAACTCTTTGCCCCAAAAGTGGATATCATACTCCACTCCCGAAAATCACATTGGAGGTACATATTCCAATAGTCGGTATATATGTGTGGTTTAGGGGGAGTTTATGAGGTGAGACGTCCCTGAAATACTTGGCCACGAAATAGATACAGATTTGAGCCCCTTTTTGCCATAATCCACAAATATGTCCAGTATGACGTGTTTGCATTGGGGGGCGGCCACCCACGTACTTACAAATAAATGCCCATGACCATTCCTCTATGGAAAAGGGGCAAACTTCTCACATATCAATGAATGCAGTCAATGAAAAGGGGCCTCCTTTTTATAGCCGAGTCCGAACGCCTTGCCGCAGTGCGACACCTCGTTGGAGAGAAGTTTTACACGGCATATTATCTCACAAATGTTGCCAGCATTAGCCCGTACGTAGCCCTGAAAAAATATCAGCATCGTGCTCTACTCTTAAATTTCTGTAATTTGAGCCCAATTGCCATTGGTTTAGAAGTAGTTTATGGGTTGGCCCCCAAACATTTGGCCTCAAACTTGGATATCAAATCCGTTTTCTATTATAAAATGCCTATTATTTATCGCCATAGTGGGCAATCATGACCGGTTTGAAGGGAGTTTAGAGGCGGACTCTGAAGTAATATCAGCATCGTGCTAGAGCACGATTTTGTTTGAGCCCCATAATGTCAAGCATTTTGAAGGAGGTTATCAAGAAATTCAGAGCTAGGCATCTCGTTCAGATTCACACTAATTTTTCTTTTTCTATTGGTTATCTACGTTCAAAATCATATTTCAAAGTGACCACTTGGAATACTACATTCTGAAAGATCCGCAGGTCCTCCTGTGTCCATCCCAATCTGAGTGTAAAAATGTTTGGCCTTCATATATTATTATTCATATATTATTCTTAATTCCTTTTTTTGGGTAGGATAGGGGGAGGGGGATTGCCCTCTGACATGTCCTTTCATTTTAGTACAATAAATTCTTAGTCTTCCGATCGAACTACATGTCCTATTGAGGGGTATTGAGTGGTTGGGCAGGGTCCCTAGACTCTGTCCTAATTGTACATACCAGATTCGTAGTCAAGTCCCAAAGCCTTTTCATTCGATACCCATTTTGTGGCATTGGTCATTTATCCAGTTTTGGGGGTTTTTTGGATTTGGGAGGCCCCCTAGACACCTTGGACCAAATTCTTATAACAGATATGTACTCAGCTTCCAAATATCTTTCGTTTGCTACCCATATTGTCCCAATCGGTAAACATGTCCTGTTGAGGGGTTTTGGGGGATGGGGAGGCGTCTCAGACACCAAGGAATAAATGTTTATATCAGCATTGGACTCTACCTTTAAATAGCTTTCATTTGATAACCATATTTTCCCATTCGGTAAATTTGTCCTTGTTATGGGGTTTTGGGTAGTGGGGAGGGCCCTCAGTCACCAAAAAATAATTTTTTGTCTCAGATTTGTTTTCTATTTTTATTTGATACCCATATTACTCATAGCGGTTATAGTGTCGTGTTGGGTGGTGTTTCTGGGGGTGGGGGCCGCCGACACTTAGGGTAACATTTAAATACCAAGTTCGTACTCTACTCTTAAATACCTTTTAATTGATACCCATATTGCCCAAAGCGGTGAAAATGTCCTTTTTGGGCTTTTTTGGGGGTGGGGGACCCCCCAGAAACTTAAGAGCGAAATTGGTATACCAAATTCGTATTCTACTCTTAGATACCTTTCATTTGATACCCATATTGTCCCAATCAGTGCACATGTCCGATCGGATGGGTTTTAGGATGGGGCGTCCCCCCGATTATTTGACCCCCAAATTTTTTACCAATTTCATGTTTTTGGGGTACCATAAGATGTATGTGCAAATTTTGCTTAAATTGGTGTACGCATCTCCGAGATCTGGCGTTTTGGAAAATTGGAGTATGGGAGAGGGCCCACTCTCCCTTCGGATATCAAAAAATGCAGTACCCAATTTTCACCGGGGGCCCAATCTCTACCATCTGTGAAAAGTTCATGAAAATCGGTTCAGCCGTTTTTGAGTCTATACGGAACAGACAAACAAACCTACATCAAAACAAAGCGCAACAATTTCATTTTTATATAATAAAAGATATCAGGTTCTTGATCCATTTGAATCATACTTGGCCCAGTTGTTGGAAGTCACAACGGATCACTATGTGCAAAATTTCAGTCAAATCGGACAAAAATTGTGGCTTTCATGGTCTGAGAAAGTCAAATCGGGAGATCGGTTTATATGGAAGCTATATCTAAATCTTAACCGATATGGCCCATTTGCAATCCTTAACGACCTACATCAATTTTACGTATCTGTGTAAAATTTCAAGCGGTTCGACCGCTATCGTGATTTCGACAGACCGACGGACGGACATGACTATATATATTGTTTGGGGTTCTAGATCAATTTTTCGAAGTGTTACAAACGGAATGACTAGATTTGTGTACCCCCATCCTATGATGGTGGGTATAAAAACTAACTATCGATAGCGCCATCTATAGTTTCCCAGCTCTGGGCCTTAGTGTAGCTCACAAAATCGGACAAACAATGCGACTGTTATGACTTAAGACTCTGTATCGACAGATTGGTCTTTATGGCGGCAATACCCCAATTGGCTGATAAATAAAGTCCGATTTAGTCAGTTCACTAAATGAACAAAATACGAATCTGTGCAAAAATTCAGCTCACTACCTTAATTTTTGAAGACTGCAGAGTGATTACACGGACATCGTTAAATGGTCTTTGAATTTTATGACGCACAAGAATACATAGAAACACGTAAAAGCGTGCTAAGTTCGGCCGGGCCGAATCTTATATACCCTCCACCATTGATCGCATTTGTCGAGTTCTTTTCCCGGCATCTCTTCTTAGGCAAAACAGGATATAAGAAAAGATTTGCTCTGCTATTAGAGCGATATCAAAATATGGTCCGGTTTGGACCACAATTAAATTATATGTCGGAGACCTGTGTGAAATGTCAGCCAATTCGAATAAGAATTGCTCCCTTTGGGGGCTCAAGAAGTAAAATAGAGAGATCGATTTATATGGGAGCTGTATCGGGCTATTGACCGATTCAGACCATAATAAACATGTATGTTAATGGTCATGAGAGGATCCGTCGTACAAAATTTCAGGCAAATCGGATAATAATTGCGACCTCTAGAGGCTCAAGAAGTCAAGATCCCAGATCGGTTTATATGACAGCTATATCAGGTTATGAACCGATTTGAATCATACTTGGCACAGTTGTTGGATATCATAACAAAATATGTCGTGCAAAATTTCATTGCAATCGGATACCCAAGAACGGTTTATATGGCAGCTATATCCGGTTATGAAGTGATTTGAACCATACTTGGCACAGTTGTTGGATATCGTAACAAAACACGTCGTGCAAAATTTCATTCCAATCGGATAAGAATTGCGTACTCTAGAGGCTCACGAAGTCAAGACCCAAGATCGGTTTATATGGCAGCTATATCAGGTTACAGACCGATTTAAACCATACTTGGCACAGTTGTTGGATATCATAACAAAATACTTCGTGCCAAAATTCATTAAAATCGGATAACAATTGAGCCCTCTAGAGGCTCAAGAAGTCAAGACCCAAAATCGGTTTATATGGCAGCTATATCAGGTTATAGACCGATTTGAACCATACTTGGCACAGTTGTTGGATATCATAACAAAACACGTCGTGCAAAATTTTATTCCAATCGGATAAGAATTGCGCACTTTAGAGGCTCAAGAAGTCAAGACCCCAGATCGGTTTATATAGCAGCTATATCAGGTTATGAACCGATTTCAACCATACTTGGCACATTGTTGGATATCGTAACAAAATACGTCGTGCAAAATTTCATTCCAATCGGATAAGAATTGCGCCCTCTAGAGGCTCAAGAAGTCAAGACCCAACATGGACCGATATGGCCCATTTACAATACCAACCGACCTACACTAATAAGAAATGTTTGTGCAAAATTTCAAGAGGCTAGCTTTACTCCTTTGGAAGTTAGTGTGCTTTCGACAGACAGACGGACATGGCTAGATCGACATAAAATGTCACGACGATCAAGAATATATACTTTATGGGGTCTCAGACGAATATTTCGAGTAGTTACAAACAGAATGATGAAATTAGTAAACCCCCCATCCTATGGTGTAGGGTATAAAAAGATAAAATTGTCTGTTTCAAAATTTCTGATTACCTATTTAACCAATTTTTGTTCCCACCAGAGATTCATGAGACAGTCGCACATCCTGCTCATTGGCGAATGTAAGAGATGACTGTTGTTTTACAATTTCCCTTTCTTATGGCTTATCAAGTTAGTAAGTATATCTCCCTCCCCCCCATACAGGTTTCATATAATGTTACATTTAAAAACCATCACGTAAAACTGATTATCCAATTTCAGCGTTCTTGGCTTAGTTGAAAAAGCACATGCGTACCTAAGTGTGTGTGTGTGTGGGATTTTGAACAAGTGTAAATTACATTTGTGTGGGTAGGTGGATTCTTGCACTCAAGGATATTTGTCTACGTGAAAGCAAGAACGTGTGTTGGTGTGTGAATGTGTCATATACATAAATATTGTTACATTTCATATGTTTACATTTTATATTAGCGCATTTCCCCATCCCCCTTTACTGTTGTTATAGAAGTTATCATCCTTGTTGTTATGCTTGTCCTTATGCCCCCGCATTCAAAGCTGTCGCTTTTAAATATGCATGAAATGAACAACAGAAGCAGCAAATAATGTAAAGCGTTAAATTTTTTTCAAACCAAAAATTATTCTCCACGTTTGTGAATGAGAATTTCTGCATAAGATGGAAGGAGAAGAAAGCGAAGGCAGATTAAGGGAAGGTGGGCTTTAGTGTTTTCACTGCAAAAGATCAATGGCTGGGGAAATTGTTGCGTTAGTGGTTGTTCCGGTGTTCCCTTTTTGTATGGCAATACTTGTTAAAAAAAAGTATTGAGAAGGTATTACCTGAATCCTTGTAAGGACGCAAAAAAAGCCGCACGAAGTATAAACAACAGCTGCAATTTGTTGTCGTGCTTGGAGCACACGCATCCTATGCCTGAGTACGGCTATGGATTGCCTTCTGGAAACAAATGTTAAGCTTCAATTAACCCGTGAAATGCTGTAACCACTAACAAATGCATGGTAATAGGTAAATATTTGTAATCTTCTTCCATTTGGAGTACTATAGCCACTGTTTGTCTTGCCATTATATCCAGCACACACACACAAACACATATTAGAGGATTGTTTTCTTTCTTATAATCAAGCTAAAATATCTAAAGTGATGAATTCAAGAGCATTTAAAAAGGTATACAAAAGTAGTCATTTAGGTTTTACTGAGGGCAAATCCAATTCAACATCAAATGCGGTGAAACTTTTTATGATATTAAAAAAATTTAAATAAAAACAAGTAAAAGCGTGCTAAGTTCGGGCCGAATCTTATATACCCTCCACCATGGATCGCATTTGTCGAGTTCTTTTCCCGGTATTTCTTGTGTAAAATTTCAGCCAAATTGGATAGGAATTGCGCCCTCTAGAGGCTCAAGAAATAAAATAGGGAGATCGGTTTATGTGGGAGCTGTATCAGCCTATAGACCGATTCAGACCATATTTGACACGTATGGTAGAGGTTATGGGATAAGACGTTGTACAAAATTTCAGCCAAATCGGATAAAAATTATGGTAGAGGTTATGGGATAAGAGGTTGTACAAAATTTCAGCCAAATCGGATAACAATTACGCCCTCTAGAAGCTCAAGAAGTCAAGACCCCAGATCGGTTTATGTGACAGCTATATCAGGTTATTGACCGATTTCCGCCATACTTAGAAGTGATAACAAAACACGTCATGCCAAATTTCAGCCATATTGGATAGGAATTGCGCCCTCTAGAGGCTCAAGAAGTAAAATAGGGAGATCGGTTTACATGGGAGCTGTATCAGGTTACAGACCGTTTCAGACCATATATGACACGTATGGTAGAGGTTATTGGAGAAGCCGTCGAACAAAATTTCAGCCAAATCGGATAATAATTACGCCCTCTAGAGGCTCAAAAAGTCAAGATCCCAGATCGGTTTATATGACAGCTATATCAGGTTATGGACCGAATTGAACCATACTAAGAACACTTGTTGGCAGTGATAACAAAATACGCCATGCCGAATTTTAGCCAAATCGGATTGGAATCGCGCCCTCCAGAAGCTCAAAATGAAATAGGAAGATCGGTTTATATGGGAGCTGTATCAGGCTATAGACCGACTCAGATCATATCTAACACATATGTTAAAGTTTACGGGAGAAACCGTTGTACAAAATTTCAGCCAAATCGGATAATAATTATGCCCTCTAGAGGCTCAAAAAGTCAAGACCCCAGATCGGTTTACATGACAGCTGTATCAGATTATGGACCGATTTCCACCATACTTAGCACAATTGTTGGAAGTCATAACAAAACTCGTCATGGCATATTTCAACCAAATCGGATAAGATTTGCGCCCCTAGAGGCTCAAGAAGTTAAGATTCTAGATCGGTTTATATGGCAGCTATATCAAAACATGGACCGATATGGCCTATTTACAATTCCAACCGACCTACATTCTTTAACGGTATTTGTACAAAATTTCAAGCGGCTCCTTCGAAAGTTAGAGTGCTTTCGACAGACAGACGAACGGACGGAAGGACGGACAGACGGACGGACATGGTTAATTCGACTCAAAATGTCATGACGATCAAGAATATATATACTTTATGGGGTCTTAGGTGAATATTTCAAGGAGTTACAAATAGAATGACGAAATTGGTATACCCCCATCCTATGGTGGAGGGTATACACATTTTTTGTATTTTCGAAAAAAAAAAAACAAGTAAAAGCGTGCTAATTTCGGCCGAGCCGAATCTTATATACCCTCCACCATGGATCGCATTTGTCGAGTTCTTTTCCCGGCATCTCTTCTTAGGCAAAAAAAAAAGGATATAGATAAAGATTTGCTCTGCTATTAGAGCGATATTAAGATATGGTCCGGTTTGGACCACAATTAAATTATATTTATGTTGGAGACCTGTGTAAAATGTCAGCCAATTCGAATAAGAATTGCGCTCTTTGTGGGCTCAAGAAGTAAAATAGAGAGATCGATTTATATGGGAGCTGTATCGGGCTATAGACCGATTCAGACCATAATAAACATGTATGTTAATGGCCATGAGAGAATCCGTCGTACAAAATTTCAGGCAAATCGGATAATAATTGCGACCTCTAGAGGCTCAAGAAGTCAAGATCCCAGATCGGTTTATATGGCAGCTATATCAGGTTATAGACCGATTTGAACCATACTTGGCACAGTTGTTGGATACAATAACGAAACACGTCGTGCAAAATTTCATTCCAATCGGATAAGAATTGTGCACTCTAGAGGCTCAAGAAGTCAAGACCCCAGATCGGTTTATACGACAGCTATATCAGGTTATGGACCGATTTCAACTATACTTGGCACAGTTGTTGGATATCATGACGAAATACTTCGTGCAAAAACTCATTCAAATCGGATAAGAATTGTGCCCTCTAGAGGCTCAAGAAGTTAAGACCCAAGATCGGTTTATATGGCAGCTATACCAGGTTATGAATCGATTTGAACCATACCTGGCACAGTTTTTGGGTATCATAACAAAACACGTCGTGTGAAATTCCATTCCAATCGGATAAGAATTGCGCCCTCTAGAGGCTCAAGAAGTCAAGACCCAAGATCGGTTTATATGGCAGCTATATCAGGTTATGGACCGATTTGAACCATACTTGGCACAGTTGTTGGATATAATAACAAAACACGTCGTGCAAAATTTCATTTCAATCGGATAAGAATTGCGCACTCTAGAGGCTCAAGAATTCAAGACCCCAGATTGGTTTATGTGACAGCTATATCAGATTATTGACCGACTTCCGACATACTTAGCACAGTTGTTGAAAGTGATAACAAAACACGTCATGCCAAATTTCAGCGAAATCGGATATGATTTGCGCCCTCTAGAGGCTCAAGAAGTTAAGATCCAAGATCGGTTTATATGGCAGCTATATCAAAACATGAACCGATATGGCCCATTTACAAATCCAACCTACCTGCACTCATAAAAAGTATTTGTGCAAAATTTCAAGCGGCTTGCTCTACTCCTTCGAAAGTTAGCGTGCTTTCGACAGACAGACGAACGGACGGACGGACGGATAGGCGGACGGACATGGCTAATTCGACTCAAAATGTCATGACGATCAAGAATATATATACTTTATGGGGTCTTAGATGAATATTTCGAGGAGTTACAAATAGAATGACGAAATTGGTATACCCCCATCCTATGGAGGAGGGCATTAAAATTTTTGTATTTTCGAAGAAAAAAAAAATAGTCGTGTATTCATATTTAGCTTCCATACATGATATTGCCCGATTTACACTTTCATGTATAGTGTAGTTTGGATTGCATAAGAAAAAGAGGGTGCGAATTCTAATCAGGACATTAGACTATGAATATTCACCTTAACCGCTTATCGGCTTCGTGTGCAGATCTAAATCAGAAAACTATCCCCGAAGAGATCTAAGTCAGAACATCCGTGCCACCAAAAGCCTAAATCGTTTTACCTTCTATGTCCCTAAGCTGACTCAAGTCTGGCATTGTGTCCGCACCCAAGTGCCGGAGTCTCTTAGCCGCAAAAGTCACCAATGATATAAGAAATACTTCAACGTCAAATCATCTTCCCCGCATGACCTTCACATACTATCACTTGCCGCTCCTTTTTGCATAAGTGAGCTCGTTGTCCTATGTGTCCAGTATATAACGAAAGCTATACTGACCACACTCCTCTCAGCAATAGCCTAGTCTTCTCACAAATCGGATCCCTCTGAGGTTTTCGTCGTCCTACAGTGTTCCACAGTATTTTATGTGGGTTGTTTGAGCACGTTTCGCATTTACCAAGTTTACTGATAGCAATTCTTTGGGCTACATGGCCAATCGTCTGACCTTTCATTCCCCTTCACTCCTATATGGGTCGGCAAGCAAACGATGCTGATCGTGCCTTTCTCATAAAATCCGTTAATCTTCTTTTTACACTACAAGAGCTTTCGTGACCTTACCACCTTGGTTTTTATAGCCCCGATAGGCAGTACACTGTCCGTAAAGATGTTAACACTCATCGCGATAACACCACATCACCTCATGCATTCTGCAATCACCCGGATCGTCGACTGCCTGATCCTATTATGATGAGGCAGTCGGAAGCAAATCTAAGTCAGTGGGTCCTGGATGTATACCCCAGTCTCATTCTGTCGATTTGGACCAAATTCGGCACGGACATTGAGTGGTTTAATAAATACAATTCACTGTTCAATATTGGTCTTTTTGGCAGCTATATGCAAATATATACCGATCTAAACCATATAAGACACGGATGTCGCAAAGCCTAACACAAGTCACTGTGTGAAGTTTCAGCGAAATTGGTTAATAAATGCGCCTTTTAAAGGACCAAGACCTTAAATCGTCAGATCAGTCTATGTGGCAGCTATATTCAAATCTGGACCAAAACTCACTGACAATAAATACGCTTTTTATGGGACCATTTTTTAAAGACTGTAGCGTGATTTAAACAGACAGACATACGGACGGAAGGACATGGCTAGATCATCTTAGATATTTACGACGATCAAGTATATATATTCTTCATAAGTTAGGAAGGGATATTTCAATGTGTTACAAACGGAATGATAAAAGGAATATATCCCTATTTTTCGGTGGCGGGTGTAAAAAGAAAATCGAAGTCAAAAATTCCGCTATTTTCCACGCCACGCCCTAAGTCGGTTCATCTCTGGTGTTGTGCCCTTAGCTGACGGCCAGTTTTCTGTCCCTTTAGATGCTTACACTAGATGTCCCCGCATCCGCACCACCCTCCGTGAAAGCCAAAATCTCCACCAGATCTCTGTCCCTGGGTTCTCAATGTAGACCCCCAGGCCCATTCTTTGTATCATGAACTTCCAGATTGCAACACCACAGTTCCGACCAACCAAGTTGGCAACACCAAAGTTCCATCAGTTCAAGACGTTGCGGATGGCAAGTAGTACATTGCACTTGACCTTTTCCGCCTCATACCAAAACTGTAGGTCTATGAGCTGGATATGTAGAATAGTCTCCAGTGCTCCAGTAGTCTCCACATCACCTCTCCTATGGCAAGACAATATGTAATACACGTAATACACTTCTGTAGTGCCAACGGATTATCATTGGTTTCAGGCCCTATTTCGTGACTTCGGCCTGTGTACATAGTGCCCAGCATCTGTAAGCCTTCTTAGTAGGCCCTTGAATATTTTACTTCCAGTTCAAAATCACACCCTAGTATTTGACCAATCTGATGTCGAAATCGAAAGGAAACGTGGAGCCAGATATAGACCTACTTTTAAAGAGGCCGATCTCAGTCTTCTCTGGACTTACTTTTAGACCAGACCATTCACAAAGAGTTGGTGGAATGGCTTAGATATAATGTCAGGCCACAAAGATAGCCCAAGGAATCGTTAAGCAGGCGAGCTTGCGCGATTAGGAACTACCTAACACATTCCAGGGGCACTGGAATCTGTCGTAATGGCTCTAGCTATGTGTAAGCTAAGTCTTCAGGATTAGACCCAAATGGTAACAAATGGTAGATAGTCACAAAGGGAAGGGATGTGGCCAAATCTCGGCTCACCATGAGGTCCTCCGCTTGACTATCGCTAGCTAGAACAGACATTTTAGTCATAATATCCAACATGACAGGTCATTGTCGGAGGGAGTTCAATTTTAGTTCTTACAGTCTTGGTTGTTATTGCTCTGATGACCTGTTTACTGTTCGTAAAGATGTTCATACTCGAGGTCCTCGCGTAAAAACCACACCACCCGATGCTTTCCGTAATCGCCCGGATCTACGCCTGCAGAACCGTATTATGGCCAGGCAGTCTAAAACAGATCTCAGTGCCTAGGTATTCAATGTAGACCCCCGGGCTTTCTCTGTCCTCTAGTTTTGTTACATCCGTGTTACATGATCTACGAGATAGCAATACCAGAGTAACATCAAGCCAAGATTATGCCTCTGGCAGCAGTGTATCGCACTCGACCTCAAGCGCAATCTCAGGTATCTGATCGGAAACGTCTTGTATTCCAACCAGGATGCCTCGATTATACCGCGGTTGTATGACCTGATTCAACGCTCTACCAACTCTCCCATCGCCTTAAGCCTCATAGCCGCTGTGGCAGCCTCACACTTAATCTATATGTCTGTGGGTCGGATATCTAGAATAGTCTCTAGTACGCCAGTGGGTGTGGTCCTCATCGCTCCGCTTATGCCTGTTGTATTATGCTAATCCCAAACTACTGAGGCATGTCAGTATTGGCCTAATCACGCTCCTGTAGAGCCAGGAGCGTGATTAGTATTTGGCCTTGTCAGATTCAGTAGAACGAATCGGACAAGGCCAAATACTAGGGAGTGATTTTGGATAGGAAACCGAATCGGACAGCACTCATTGATATGTGAATCCACATATCAATGAGGGCTGTCCGATTCAAGTTTAAGCTCAATGACAGGGGACTTCCCTTTTATAACCGAGTCCAAATGGCGTTCCATAGCGTGACACCTTTTTGGAAAGAAGTCTTTACATGGCAAAGTACCACACAAATGTCGCCAGCATTAGAGGGGGATAATTACCATTGGAAAAGTTTTTTGATGTTCCCGCCAGAATTCGAACCCATGCTAACCTGTGCGCTACGGTGGACTCCACGTCCCATCTACATAGTACCCATTATCTGTGAGCCTTTCCAGTACGCTCCTGAATATGACACTTCCAATTTGGTTTGGTCCTGTCCAAAATCACTCCCTAGTATTTGGCCTTGTCAGATTCGTTCTATTGAGGAAACGTGGTGCATAAAATTGGCCCATCGTTGTCTTTCTCGTGAACAAATAGATTTCAGTTTTCTATGGATTAACATTGAGACCCTTAAGGTAGCCCAGTCGTATGCCATCTGCAGGACCCTTTCGACCCTTCTACATAGCTGATTCGGGTCCTTACCTTTTAAAAGTTTAAAAGTATTATAAAATCGCTTGTGTAGCAGAAGGGCTCAAATCCCTACTCAATTAGCATTCGCGAGAGGTTATTTATGGTGGTCACCTATAGAAGTCTCATTGTTGAGTGCCCTGTGGCATTTTCTCCCTTTTAATCATGACATGGGACCCACAATTTATCCATCCGATCCTTAGCATATGGATTATTTAGTCTCTAAGGACCCGGTCCACCCGATACTGTCTAAGCATTGAATCAGTATGTCGGTCCGCACATTGTTTAAAGCCCCTTCGATGTCTATGAATACCGCCAATGTGTACGTCTTGGCACCGAAGGATTATTCTATGCACAACCTCGTATAGGGCAGTTTCCACCGATCTTTCTTTGACATAGGCATGCTGTTTGTATTTGAGTAATTTTACTGGATGTCCTTCTCTTTATGATGGTATCCACAATACCTTCCATGATTTTGAGTAAAACGACTTTCGGAGTATATGCAAGTCCTTGGCACGCTGTGAATATAGAGGTTAGATGGGGTTTCAGATAGTCCGCCTCAATATTCCATCAGGATCGTCTTCAAGTCTTACTCTACCATAAAGTCCGTTATGATGAGCTTTTAATCGACCTCATTGTTTCCAGATTCCGGTGACTCTGTGTGCCCCATTGTATCCCGTGGAAAAACGGTTTTCATCAAAAGCCTCAACATGTGGTTTGTTGTCTCCGTTCTCAATCCCATGTCATCCACCAAAGCACAGTGGGAGAAAATCGAAAAAAACTGCTGACAAAATATGTCATGTGAGAACGGACATTTGGCCGAGATTGGCTTCGTATTTCGAACAATTGATCCAACCAACTATAGGGGCATGCCAAAAGGAGCCTGGGCAACTTTGGTCCTTGAAATTTTTCACACGACCTCGACGATAACACCGTCGGACACATCATAACTCCTGGGACTTTTGTCCTTTTTTCGAAATGGTTAAAGCTGAGTTATTAGCTTTCCAAAAGATATCTCTACCCGTTGTCACACGGCATGTTTTTTACTAGTTTTTTTTTTGTGATTTTCTCCCACTGTGCAATGTTCGTCATACTAGTGGTGTCATTAACGCTATCGGCCTGTTCACAAAAAAGTCCCAGGATTTACGTTGTGTCCTTTATGTAGTACGGTGTTATATAGTCGAATTTTGAATTCGTTTACTGGTAACTATTGGGTTGCCCAAAAAGTAATTGCGGATTTTTTTAAAAGAAAGTAAATGCATTTTTAATAATACTTAGAATGAGCTTTAATCAAATATACTTTTTTTACACTTTTTTCTAAAGCAACCTAAAAGTAACAGCTGATAACTGACAGAAGAAAGAATGCAATTACAGAGTCACAAGCAGTGAAAAAATTTGTCAACGCCGACTATATGAAAAATCCGCAATTACTTTTTGGGCAACCCAATATTTGACGCTAGGCGAGTTGTTGAGTTTTTTGAAATTTTCCATAAAACACAGGATCCTAAAATTGTTGCTCAAACCATTGGAAAAAAATTTTGGGTTAACGGTAATTTATAATTCTTGAAATTTTCCCAAGTCAGCCCAATGCCTTCCCTGTAAAAAAAATATAGCTATAGTATTAAAACGTGACTACAACCTCGAAAATTTGTTGAAACCATTCAAACAAAAATATTGCCATGGTAATCATATCAACAAAATTAAGGTTTTACGTTTTGCGAATATCTCAAACTCATACTCGTTCATAGCTTTCAGTATTCTTTCAAACCCAACACTTTGACTTTCGTGGAGCATTTAAAGAAGCGAATTTTATTTTAAATCGGCAATTTACTAAACCACAAACAAACAAACAATGGACGCATCCTCGAATCCCTTTAAACGGCCCATGAATGCTTTGCAAAAGCAATGGTATCGCATTCTCATAGCACGTAAACTAGGTTACGGCTCACCACGTCAGCCGCCAGTTGAAGAGGATACGTAGTAAGTAGAAAGTTCCTTATTTTCAACCATCTACGCCATTTGAGACGAAAATGCATTTAAAAGTGATTGAATTTCCCGTTTTGCTGTTGGTCCTTTGTTGCTTTGTGTTGGTTGTTTGGTATGTGTGTGAGTGTGTGTTAGTGTGTTTGTGCACTCTGCTATGTGGCAAGTGTTGAATCTGTAACTTCTGCTTGAATTTCCGCAAAATTATCCTCTTTCAGTGAGACGAAATGCCAAAAGCGTTACCAACAATCGTTTCATCGTTACAATCGGCAATTCCGCCAGGAAATCAAACAACTGGAGGCCATGCAGCCAAGTGCCATCGATGCCATGAGGGTACATAGGTATGTAAATATTTCAAAGAGTGGTATTTTGTGCATTTTTTGCAATTTAGGCGCAAATCACACTGCCCTGCATTTTTTTTTTTTGCCCCTAACAGAGCAGAGGAATGAAATGCTCTTCTTTTTATGCCCTCATTTAAGGACATTTGCCATAACAACACTTTGGCTGCCTTTGCATTCATTGCGGGAAATCAATTTGACACTGGATCAACTGGAGAAGGTTTTGAGTGCCAAGGAAAGGAGACGATTGCAGCATATCTTAAAGTATGGCATTGGCCACAATTGACTTGGAAATCTAGCAAATCTCTTACCACAAAAGAAATTGAAGAGATTGGAAATGAAAATACAGCTTCGAGTGTATTGATGTAAGACATTTATATAAATAGAAAACAAGTTAATAACCCGTTCATACGTATTTATTATTTGATTTAACTAAAAATTTCAGCGTTGCCTAGACTTCAGAAGATTAGAAGTCTTAACAGAAATTGTCATCCTAAATAACAGCAAAATAGGACTAAAATTATTAACTTCAGGATCGCCTCGATCTTCTGCGCTCCTTCTGTTATCTCTGACACCAAGTTTCGGGATATCTCTCACCACTTTATCTTTCCATCGCGCTCTTGGTCGTCCCGGTTTGCGGGTACCATCGTGATCTCCTTCGAAAGATTTCTTCGCTGGATCTTCTCAAATCATACTGACAACATGACCTAGCCGACAAAATTGTTTTACTATGCTAACGTCGTTATACAGCTCAAACAGTACATGGTTCATACGACGCCGATACTCTCCATCAATGCAAACTCGTCCATACATTTTAGAAGGAATCATTCTCTCAAATACTCCAAGTACTGACTCGTCTGCTTTTAGAAGTACCCATCCCTCGGAACAATATAGCAACGGTAGTCAGTGTCTTGTATAGTGAAATCTTCGTCTGTCGAGAGGTGGCCTTGTTACTAAGTAACATCAATCTATCCTAGGTAGCATCAATCAATCCAAAGTAGCATCTGCTTCCGAGGTAGATAAAGCTGCTGGCTGTCTCAAATATGAGGTTTCCAACTTTCTCAATTTTTTTTTATCTGATCGGTTGTACAAGGCGTTTTGGGAGTTGAATCCATCGATTTCGTCTTATCTCCCTTTACTGCCAGACCCATTTTAACTGACTCTCTATCGATTCTTTCAAATGCTGCAGTTACTACTTCCGGCGAACTATCTGTGATATCGATATCGTCGGCATAGGCGAGTAGCATGTGTTCACTTGAGAGTAGTATGCCACATCAATTGACATCTGCATCTCGTATTATCTTCTCCAGCAGGATATTAAAGAGATCACACGATAGGCTGTCTCCTTGTCTGAAACCTCGTTTGGTATTAAATGGTTCCGGGAGATTCTTTCCTATTCTTACTGAGGAATGTGTAGCAGAAAGTGTCATCCTGCAGAGTCTTATTAATTTTGCAGCAATACTAAAGTCAGACATAGCTTGAAATACCTTTGAACGTTTGCAAATGCTAATATTGCCCATGAACATTCCACTAAGGAACAAGGGCAAACTTCTCATATATCATGAGTGCAGTCCGATTAAAGTTTAAGCTCAATGATAAGAGGCCTCCTTTTTATAGCCGAGTACGAACGGCGTGCCGCTCTCTTTGAGAGAGAAAGTACCTCACAAATGTTGCCAGCATTAGGAGGGGAATACCACCGCTGCAATTTTTTCTGATGGTCTCGCCACGATTCGAGCCCAGGCGTTCAGCGTCATAGGCGGACATGATAACCTCTGCGCCACGGTGGCCTCCGAACGTTTTAGGCTATCGGAACGTTTAGGGCTATCGATAGCGGCTTTGTAGTCAACAAGGAGATGGTAGGTGTTGATTTGTCCTCCTCGGTGCTTTTCCAGGATTTGGCGCAGAGTGAACATCTGGTCTAGAGTGGATTTACCAGGTCTAAAGCCGCATTGATTGGAGCCAATTATCTCATTAACTTTAGGTTTTAATCTTTCATACAGTACTTATGGGAGAATCTTGTATGCGATGGGGAGGAGACTTATTCGTCTGTAGTTGGCACATTCCGTCTTGTCTCCTTTCTTGTGTACGGGACATAGAGTATGTTTAGGTTCCTATCATTGGGTATGCTTTCCTCTAGTCAGATTGCTCAGACAAGCTGATGCATACGCCTTATCAGCGAGTCGCCTCTGGTCTTAAATAGTTTAGCGGGCAACCCGTCGGCTCCTGCTGCCTTATTGTTCTTTAGTCGGGTCACTGCTCCTTGGACCTCATTCTGACTTAGAGGTAAACATTCTATACCATCATAAGGGATTGGTTCAGCGGTATCCTCTTCGCCGCCAGCGTCGGACAGTAGCAGCTTGCTAAAATGTTCTTTCCATATCCTCAGCACACTATCTGTAGCAGTTACCAGATTTCGTACTCTGACTCTGCAGGCGGATGTGCCTGTACCAAAGCCATCGGTTTGATGTTTAATTCTTTGGTAGAATTTCAGTACTTTATTCCGACTCCTGTACATCTCTATTCGCAGCATCAACCCATTATCGAACGTTATCTCGTGGATGCTAAACTTTCCGACTGTTGGACCAAAGATGTTTTCCTTCTGCATCTTCCCAAAACGACTTTTATATCATGGGGGCAGCGGTTGTATTCTCTCTCTAGGCGCTCATTAAATATATTCTTGGTTTCCTGGTCCTTGTCATCCATCGGGGCATGGACACAAATAAGGATGATTTTGAAGAATTTGGCTTTTATGCGGATTGTGGCTAGCCTCGCATTCGCTGAAGAGAAGCTTGAGATAAGGTGTTTCAGTCACGACTAACCACAAATGCACAGTCAAATTCATGCCTAGTGTTATGGAAAATATTGAATAGAATAGTCACCGTTTGGTGTTGTGACGTCAATTTCGATCCATCGCAATTCCTTTGAGGCGGTAATATCTGCCTTGTACTTCTCCAATACATCCGTCAATGTGTATACCGCATCTTCTCTATTAAGAGTGCGGACATACCAGGTGCAGATCTGTAAATCGTGGTGCTTTTTTCGTTTGCGTCAGTCGTCAACGTTAGGGGAGTCCGTCCCTTCCATTCATTTGTTTCTCAGAGTAATTCTTATAATTTTCCAAGGGCGCGTTACTGACCCAACGCCCCAACCGCATGGGTTTTGTGGGATCGCACGTGTATCTCTCGATGTCGCGAGCCTCTTGCTCCAAGATTCGACGATCGTCTCCAGCCGCCACTTACCTGGGAACAGACGATGAGGTTGGCCATTGGTTATTTGAAGGCGCCAATAACTCGCCTTGTCATCTCGAGTATCGTTGGCACTCCGTATTTTAATAAGAGCAAGTGCCATCTAACCCCTCACTGAGACTCTCCTCTCGAAATGGCTGACTGCCCGCGGCCGCATCTGCATCTACTCTGCATAAAACGAAGCTTTTCACTATCCGCAACCTGTGGAAGCGGCCGGTAGCTTTTAGCAAAGCTTCCCGTGATAGAGATGAATACCACACCGGTGCGGTGCTCACCGTTATCCAATGTCGGCCATGTATGCAAATTCAAATTTGTTCATGAGCATTTCATTAAGGGAGTGGGGTAAACTTGCCACATATCCATGAGTGCTGTCCGATTCAAGTTGGAGCTCAATGATTAGTGGTCACTTTTTTGTAGCCGAGTCTAAGACCCCATAATGTACATATATTCTTGATCGTCATAACATTTTAAGTCGATCTAGCCATGTCCGTCCGTCCGTCTGTCGAAAGCAAGCTAACTCTCGAAGGAGTAAAGCTAGACGCTTGACATTTTACCAAAAATATATCTTTTTAGTATAGATTGGATTGGATTGTAAATGGGCCATATAAACCGATCTTGGGTCTTGACATCTTGAGCATCCAGAGGGCGCAATTCTTATCCGATTTGGCTGAAATTTTGCATGAGGTGTTCTGTTATAACTTCCAATAACGATGTTGCCATAAAAACCGATCTGGGATCTTGACTTCTTATGCCTCTACTGGGTGCAATTCTTATTCGATTTTACTGAAATTTTGTTCAATGGTTTCTTCCATAACCTTTAACCTACTTCCAAAACCTTTTATGTTGTAGACATATAATTTAGACAATTACTGCTTTCAAAGAAGCATCGTTTTAACCCTTTTAAAGAATAGTGTTGTTGAATTAATGACCTTCATTGAAACATCCATCTATGTTAGTTTTGCTTTAGGATTTTGTTAAATGAAAAAAGCCAAACAGTGCTTATACCAATGCATGAACCATTTGTATTTTATCTACATTTCATCAACTGAAACTGTAAACCATTTATAAATCTCCAGTTGACATGCTGCCCCTATTTCCCGATGCCATTTACTAAAACCTTATTAAGCTAAAATGACACCTCTCCTAGGAAATTTCGAATTTCGACTAGTGGACGTCCTAGAGACGCAACATAAATAAATCACTTTTTCAAGAATATTTCCGGCTGTGACACTTTAAAGCTCTTGCCTTTCGCTTAATGTTGGTAATTTATTTGGAACGTTCTCATTTTCTTTTTGCAAAGAAAATTTTGCCACTTGCCACCACCCTTCAGAATGGCAGAAAGCATTTTTGTTGGAAATATTTCATTAATTTTAACAGGCGGCAATTCATTTTGTTTCCAATCAAGGCAACTAATATTTCTCCTCGCCACCCCCCCTCACCATCCACCTCACCCATATTCTTAGCTGCTCTAAATATCTCACCAAATGTTACCAAGCACCACACAAAGTGTGAGTGCGAGAATTTATGTTTCATGTGGATGGCAAAAAAGAAAAAAAACAGATATTCCTGGATGCAAAAATGGACCCCCATTTAAATGGGAACAATGATTTGCTTGACTCTAATAACCGACATTTATCAGAGGCAAAAGGTTGTCCCACATTTTTTTTTGCAAACGATTGATGGTTCTAAACAGGACTGCAGGCTGATGAAGAAATGTTTGGAGAAACCTTTTTGGTATGCTAGGCTGAGTGTTTGTTGTCAATAACTGGCAACATGCCAAAATAGTTAAGGCTGATGACATTTTGCCAATGCGTGCCACATATTTTCACAGAAGGCAAGATGTTTGAAGGCATAAATTGCAGCAGCACTGGCAAGCCGAAGGCACAAAAACACAAGGCAACGCGTTTCCATTGCAAATATCTTGGTTTGTGAAAACCGTTGAGAGAACGTCTTACTCTGCAAAGGAAACGGAAAAAGACAATACCACTATACCAGTGTTACAAATGAAACGGAAACTAAATATTATTCTTAAATTTATTCCCATAACGGCAAATGACAATTTATTTTAAGTGCAGCAGTTTGCCAAAAAATTGAGTCCCATCTTAGGTCTCTTAGTAGGACACAGTGAATTGAGTGGAGTTGAAACTTTTATATTTTGAAGAAGAGCCAAAATATGTGCTACAACTTTTTAAGAAAAAGGGAAACATTTCAGATGAGCGATAGATATGGAAGCTGTTCCAATTCTTCCTTACGTCAAAGAGATGGCATATGCATTAAGGAATGACAATCGGACAGACACCTGGCTAAATCGAATTAGTAAGTAATTCTAAGTTTATTGGGATTTAGTGCTTTTTCAGAAAAATTAGCTCTAAGTACAGCATTTCGAAGAATGCGAAGAAGGCAACTCCTACCCAATACTCCAGCAAGAGGGCTTTTGAAAAAATTTGGGAGTGTCATATATTGGATTAACCCTCCAGTTATTAGATCTGCTATGCTACAGGGTGCGCCAGAGAAACTTACTTCTCAGAAAGATCAATTACAAGTAAAAGCGTGCTAAGGTCGGCCGGGCCGAATCTAGGGAACCCATCACCATGGATTCTGCTAAAAATGTAGACAAACTAAATTTGGTGGAAGGGCATAATTTTGTTCTCTATACCAAACTTCTGTTAAACGAGGAAAAATTAAAGTTTCTAGGATCCGAACGAGGATAATCTAGAGACTGATTTATATGGGAGCTATATGAGGTTACAGACTGATTTGGGCCGTACTTGGCATTGGTGTTAGAAGTCGTAACAGAACAACGCATGCAAAATTTCAGCCAAATCAAAGTATTGGGTTGCCCAAAAAGTAATTGCGGATTTTTTAAAAGAAAGTAAATGCATTTTTAATAAAACTTAGAATGAACTTTAATCAAATATACTTTTTTTACACTTTTTTTCTAAAGCAAGCTAAAAGTAACAGCTGATAACTGACAGAAGAAAGAATGCAATTACAGAGTCACAAGCTGTGAAAAAATTTACCAACGCCAACTATATGAAAAATCCGCAATTACTTTTTGGGCAACCTAATATATCAGGTTATGCCTTGATTTAGGGAGGCCACGGTAGCGCAGAGGTTAGCATGTTCGCATATGACGCTGAACGCCTGGCGAGACCATTAGAAAAAAAATTTCAGCGGTGGTTTTCCCCTCCTAATGCTGGCAACATTTGTGAGGTAAAACTTCTCTCCAAAGAGGTGTCGCACTGTGGCACGCCGTTCGGACTCGGCTATAAAAAGGAGGCCCCTTATCATTGAGCTTAAACTTGAATCGGACTGCTCTCATTGATATGTGAGAAGTTTGCCCATGTTCCATTTGCATTGCACCGATTCAGACCATACTTGGCATAGTGGTTGGAAGTTATAACAGAACATTATATGCAAAATTTAAGTTAAATCGGAAAAAAATTGCGGCTTCAAGGAGCTCAAGAAGTCAAATCGCACGAAATGTTTTCTTGTAACTTTCAACAACTGGGACAAGTATGGTTTAAATCGGTTCATAACCTGTTATAGCTCCCAAATAAACCGATTTCGTATCTTGACTTCTCGAGCTGTTGGAGAGCGCAAGTGTTATTCGATTTGGCTGAACTTTTGGAAGTCATACACATCTTTCTTGTATGACTTCCAATAGCTGTGTCGTGTCAGTCCATAATCTGATATAACTGCAATATAAACGGATCTCCCGATTTGACATCTTGATCCTCTAGAGGGCGCAATTTTTTTTTCTAATTTGGCAGATGGCACAAAAACCTACCGCATCTTCAATCAATCAGCGATTCACATTCATTTTGAAAGGCAACAAAATTGCTTTCAGTTAATTCTTGGACAACAGCCAATTTATAAGGATGAAATTTTAGGTCTACATATAGAGAATTCGTCGAACAGTGGTGTTAGAAATTACCAAAGCAGCTGGGTGTTTGCGAGTCAAACGACGGGGAGAACGCACAACTGTCTGCCTCACTCTTTCGATCCCGTTATGATACCAATAGCTATACTGGCCTCCTTCTTGCTTCCTTTCAGTAATAGCCTTCTCACGGTCTGGATAGCCTCAAAGGATTTTCGCCGTCCTACCGTCCGTTTCGCTGTTCCACAATGTGGCATGCGCATTCGTCGCCCTCTCCCTTAACTCGGACTGCGTCGACCCGAATGGCTTCGGGTTAACCAAGTTTATTGACGGCAGTCCTCTGGCCTTCACCGCCAAATCGTCTGCCCTTTTATTTCCCTTTACTCCGCTATGGCTCGGCACCAAACGATGCGGATTTTGCATTCCTCAGAAAAGGCGTTAATCTTCTTTATACACTGCAAGACTGTTCGTGACCTTACCGTCCTGGTTGTTTTTAACCTTATGACCATTTTACTGTCCGTAAAGATGTTAACACTGGACGTCCTCGCGTTAGTACCACACCACCTTACGCATTCCGTGATCGCCCGGATCTCTGCCTGCAGGACCGTATTATGGTCAGGCAGTCCAAAACAGATCTCAGTCCCTGGGTTCTTAATGTAGCCCTCCAGGCCCACTCTGTCCCCTTCTTTGATCCTTGCGTGTAACATGATCTTCCAGATGGCAACGGACCTAGGGTTCCGTCAATCCAACACTATGCCTCTGGCAGCAATGCCTCGCACTCGACTTCAAGGTTCATCTCAGGTATCCGATCGGAGACCTCCTCCCTTCCTTCCAGGTTTCCTACCGTCGCCTCGATTATACCGCGATGGTATGAGTTGCTCCCATTTTCAATCCACTCTCCCATCGCCTTAAGTCTCATAGCCACAGTGGCTATGGCTCACACTTAATCTGTATGTTAATGGGTCGGATATCTAGAATAGTCTGCAGTGCCCTAGCGGGCGTGGTCCTCATCGCTCCGCCTATGCCAAGACAACATGTTCTCTGAACCTATTGTATGGTCCATATGTAGCACTTTTTCTCCATAGCAGTCCACCAAAATACTGAGGCGTAAGTAAGTATAGGTTTAATCACGTTCCTGTAGGGCCAGTGGTCTATTCTGGGATTCAGGCCCCATTTCGAGCCTACGGCTCGACATAGTGCCCAACATCTGTGAGCCTTCTCAGTATGCTCCTAAATGTGACGCTTCAAATTAGGTTTCCTATCCAAGATCACTCTTAAGTATTTGACCTTGTCAGATATTGAAATCCGTGGTGCGTTAAATTGACCCACCTTCGTCTTCCTCGTGAACAGGCATATTTCATATTTCATTGAGACCCCTGGGTCTAGCCCAGTCCTATTGGTGTAGGTCAATTGGAATTGTAAATGGGCCATATAGATACCATAAACAACCGATCTCAGATCTTGACTTCTTGAGACTTTAGAGGGCGCAATTCTTTTCCGATGTGACTACAATTTCGAATGAGGTGTTGTGTTCTGGGCCAAGATGGGTACAAATCGGTTCATAACCTGATATAGCTGCCATACAACCGATTTCGTATCTTGATTCCTTGAGACTCGAGAGGATGCAATTCTTTAGGTTTGGCTTCTTTAGCCTTTGCAAGGCGAATTAGAACCCAATTTGGCTAAATTTTTCACATCAAATTTTTCTAGGGTTCCAATAGCCGTGCCAAGTGCAGAAAAAATAGGTTTATATGATATAGCTCCCATATAAGCCGTTCGCCCGATTTAATTTCTTGAGTTTCTAAAAGGCGCAATTATTCGGCTAAAAATTTAAATATGGTGCAGAGGATAGCATTTCCGCCAATGACGCCGAACGCCTGAGTTCAAATCCCGGCGTGAACATCAGAGAAATTTTCAGTGGTGGTTATCCACCTGCTAATGCTGGCTACACTTGGGAGGTACACTGCTATGTTAAAACTTCTGTACCTAGTGGTATCGCTATGCGGCACGCCCTTTGGACTCGTCTTAAAAAAGGAGTCCCCTTATCATAGAGCTTACATTTTAATCAGACTGCACTCATTGATATGATAGAAGTATCCCCTGTTCCTTAGTGGCAAATGTTCGTGGCAAATTTTGTAGTTTGGTAGTATTTTTTTTTTTTTTTGAATTCTAATAGTCATGACAAGTACAGTCCATCTGTATTCCATCTATATAATTGAAAAGCCATTCAAACATCGTGTCAAATGCGATCAAAGGTGGAGACTAAATAATTCAGCCAGCCTGAACTTAACAAACATTTTTACGAAGTAAATAGGGTCAGCATGTTACATACATGCGATATATGGATTTTTATGGCAGTTCAGACTATGGGCCCGTTCTGAACGTTGTTCTGTTATGCCTTTTAACAACTGTGCTTAGTACGGTCCAATCGGTCAGGAACCTAATATAGTGGGTTGCCCAAAAAGTAATTGCGGATTTTTTAAAAGAAAGTAAATGCATTTTTAATAAAACTTAGAATGAACTTTAATCAAATATACTTTTTTTAACACTTTTTTTCTAAAGCAAGCTAAAAGTAACAGCTGATAACCGACAGAAGAAAGAATGCAATTACAGAGTCACAAGCTGTGAAAAAATTTGTCAACGCCGACTATATGAAAAATCCGCAATTACTTTTTGGGCAACCATAGCTCCCATATAAACCGATCCCCCGATTGGATTTCTTGAGCGCATGGAAGCCACAATTTTCATCCGATTTAGCTGAAATTTTGCACATAATGTTCCATTATGACTTCCAACAACTGCAACAACTATGGTTAAAATCGGTCAAGAACCTGATATAGCTCCCATATAAACCGATCTCCCGATTTGATTTCTTGAGCCCCTGAAAGCCTAAATTTTTGTCCGTTTTGGCTAAAATTTTGCACATATTATTCTGATGTAACTCCCAACAACGGAGCCAAGTATGGTCCAAATCGGTCTATAACCTGATATAGCTCCCATATAAACCGATCTCCAGATTTGATTTCTTGAGCGCAGGGAAGCCACAATTTTCATCCGATTTAGCTGAAATTTTGCACATAATGTTCCATTATGACTTCCAACAACTGTAACAAGTATGGTCCAAATCGGTCAAGAACCTGATATAGCTCCCATATAAATCGATCTCCCGATTTGACTTCTTGAGGCCCTGGAAGCCACAATTTTTGTCCGATTTAGCTGAAATGTGTTCCATTTTGACTACCAATAACTGTGCTAATGCCCGATTTGACTTCTTGAGTACCTGGAAGCCGCTTCTTCATCCGATTTGGCTAAAATTTTGTACATAGTGTTCTGTTATGACTCCCAACAGCTGTGCCAAGTACGGTTCAAATCGGTCAAGAACATGATAGAGCTCCCATATAAACCGAACTCCAGATTTGACTTCCTGAGACCTAACAAGCCTCGGTTTTTTGTCTATTTGGCTAAAATTTAGCATATAGTGTTCTGTTATGACTCTCAACAACTGCGCCAAGTACGGTCAAATTCGGTCCATAAATAGATATAGCTCTCATATTTTAGCAGAATCCATGGTGGGGGGGTTCCCAAGATTCGGTCCGGCGAAATTAGCACGCGAAGTTTTACTTGTTGGAATTTGTTTTTCTTTTTCCATGAAAAGTATGAATTAACTACTTTTCTCTTCTTGAACATCAAAACACATGGTTCTTTCTAGTCAACATTATCCGCCTCCTTGAACCACTGTCTTTGGCAAAAACGTTCCAATGGGAAAAATAGCACACCCAGCAAACGACCACTATAATTGATATTACTGCTATTACCATTGCCTATGCTGTGTTCGCCCATTCATTGGCCTTGTTGTTTGACGGGCCAAGAGTGTCACAATAGGCCAGTAATGTTACGTTCTCTTTGCCATGGCAAATAATGATTATCAAATGTCATTTGTGTGGAGAACGCCAACACTACCATAAGAGTTTTCACCGATTGTTTGGCAGGACTGGGGGTAAAAATCTGTAGCTATTGCCCCAATTTTTCTTGGCATCAGCTGTTTGCACAAATAATGGCCGTTATTGATAGCTGTTGTAAAGTATGTACCTCTGTTGCTTTGTTGATATTGGGCGTTTTGCTGTCAAAGACAAAATGAATTATGAATTTTTTTTATTTTGGATTGTTTCTTTAAGATGGCAAATGTAATTTTAACCAAGGTCTATTTTGGCTTTTCGCATTTATACAGCAAAATTTCGGCTTCATTAAAGCCAATGTTTTATTTTGAAAACTGTTATTTGCATAGATATGAATGATGGTTCTTAGCAGCAATTGGCTATGGGGACGTATGAGTTACATAAATAATACGTCACAGGGACACTGATTGGCCAGAAGGGACACTGATCTCTATGAAAATTTTTTATACCCTCCACCATAAGATGGGGATATACTAATTTCCTCATTCTGTTTGTAACACTTCGAAATATGCGTCTACGACCCCATAAAGTATATATATTCTTGATCGTCTTGTCATTTTAAGTCGATCCAGCCATGTCCGTCCGTCCGTCTGTCTGTCGAAAGCACGCTAACTTTCGAAGGAGTAAAGCTAGCCGCTTGAAATTGTGCACAAATACCTTTAAGGTCGGTTGGTAATGTAAATGGGCCAAATCGGTCCATGTCTTGATATAGCTGCCATATAAACCGATCTGGGGTCTTGACTTCTTGAGCCTCTAGAGGGCGCAGTTCTCGTCCGATTTAACTGAAATTGTGCACGTAGTGTTTTGGTATCACTTCCAACAACTGTGCTAAGTACGATTCAAATCGGTTCATAATTTGGTATAGCTGTCATATAAACCGATCTTGGATCTTGACTTCTTGAGCCTCTAGAGGGCGCAATTCTCGTCCGATATGGCTGAAATTTTGCATGAGGAGTTACGACTTCCAATAACTCTGTTAAGTTTGGCATAAATCGGTATATAATTTGATATAGCTGCCATATAAACCCATCTGGGTCTTGACTTCTTCAAATTTTGTACAAAATTTCAGCAAAATCGAAAAAGAATTGCGCCCTCTAGAGGCTTAAGAAGTCAAGATCCCAGATCAGTTTATATGGCAGCTATATGAGGTTATGGACCGACTTTAACCATACATAACACAGATGTTGGAAATCATAGCAAACCACTTCATGCGAAATTTCAGCCAAGTCGGATAAGAATTGCGCCCTCTATTGGCTCAAGAAGTCAATATTCAAGATCGGTTTATATGGCAGCTATATCAGGTTATGGACCGATTTTAACCGTACATAACACAGATGTTGGAAATCATAGCAAACAACTTCATGCGAAATTTCAGCCAAGTCGGATAAGAATTGCGCCCTCTATCGGCTCAAGAAGTCAATATTCAAGATCGGTATATATGGCAGCTATATCAGGTTACGGCCCGACTTGAATCATACTTAGCACAGTTATTGGAAGTCATAACAAAACCCTTCATGCAAAATTTCAGACAAATCGGATAGGAACTGCGCCCTCTAGAGGATCAAGAAGTTAAGGCCCAAGATCGATTTATATGGCCGATATACCGATTTGAACCATACTTAGCACATTTGTTGGAAATGATACCCAAACACCACGTTCGAAATTTCAGCCATATCGGATAAGAATTGCGCCCTCTAGATGTTCAAGAAGGCAAGAGCCAAGATCGGTTTATATGGCAACTAAAAGTAATTGCGGATTTTTCATATAGTCGGCGTTGGCAAATTTTTTCACAGCTTGTGACTCTGTAATTGCATTCTTTCTTCTGTCAGTTATTAGCTGTTACTTTTAGCTTGCTTTAGAAAAAAAGTGTAAAAAAAAGTATATTTGATTAAAGTTCATCTAAGTTTTATTAAAAATGCATTTACTTTCTTTTAAAAAATCCGTAATTACTTTTTGGGCAACCCAATATTTGCACACTCTATTCAACCTAACCTAAAATTTTATTTACATTGGAACACTTTATTTTGTGATTTTAATGTTCTAACTTTTGAAAGAGATCCTATTAATCATCTCCGTGTGTTACTAGCAAATATTGTGGACACTCTTCTTGCCAATTCAAGCCAACTATTATTGTATTAACACCTCAGTCAAGGACTCAAACTTGCAGAATTTTCAATTAATTTCCGCCCTCAATATTGTTAGCATGTACATATGAACAAATGAGATGCCTTCTTCATTTTTCGAAAAGTAAAAGTTCAATTTGATCTTTCATTCCTTTGTACCAAAAAGTTCTTGCCCTATGTGAAAGTGAACTCAGGTGTTTTGTCGTATTTAATTTCATTTTCGCATCTTTATGCACATCTCTTACACACAGAAGAACACTTTGTTCGCCAGTCGTGAAAGCGACCAACAAAAACCTAGAAAAGCAGAACTTTTATGTTCATTCATTTAGGGATTCAGGATTCATACCTGTTCCATTGAGTCCATCATCATTCCTTCTTTCATGCTGGATCTCGCTCTCATTGATGTTGTTCATCTGTCATTAGCTAAATTAGGTTTTAACTTTTCCTCCATCCTCACAGACCAGCAATGCAACACTACCACATCTCCGCGCACCCACATCTCCACAACAGAGGGTAGTCCTTTGTGTTGACTGTTTTTGGTTGCCATTCACATGCATTAGGGGATGGTATTTTGCTTAAGTAACTTTGTTGTGAACAGCCACCCACACACAAACAAACACACACACACATATACCCTTGATAGCACTAAGAAAAGATTTTTCGGTTTGGCTGTGTGGGTGAGAGTTTGTTTTTTGTTTCCATCAAGTCAATACAAAATATAACCTTTGGCTTTTTTTTCATAGCTTTCTTTGAGAATACTTTGTACCAAGTTTTTGTGTGTTTTTTCTCTGAAAAAAAATGAACAAAAGTGAAATTAATTTGATTAAGTGTTGGTGAATGGGATGTAAGGTAATATTGATTAGATTTTTTTTTATGATTATTTTTGAGATGGAAAAGCCGCTGATGAAAGCACAAGCTTGAATCTCCACTGGTAACAACTGGTAAAATTATTATGAAATTTAAATTGAACAAATATTTTGGTCATTAAAGGCTATTATGAAATGAAATGGCGTTTGGAAAAAAACGTATATCTGAATAAATATTGGGTTGCCCAAAATGTAATTGCTGATTTTTCATATAGTCGGCGTTGACAAATTTTAAGCAAATTTTAAGCATTAATCGAATTGGATCGTCATGTAACTGAGCGTGAGATAGGAGAGAAGTTAAATATACCAAAATCAACCGTTCATTATCACATAAAAAGTCTTGGACTGGTGAAAAAGCTTGATATTTGGGTACCACATGTATTGAAAGAAATTCATTTTACAAACCGAATCAACGCTTGTGATATGCACCTTAAACGCAATGAATTCGATCCGTTTTTAAAACGAATCATAACTGGAGATGAAAAATGGATTGTTTACAACAACGTTAGTCGAAAACGATCATGGTCCAAGCATGGTGAACCAGCTCAAACCACTTCAAAGGCTGATATCCACCAAAAGAAGGTTATGTTGCCTGTTTGGTGGGATTGGAAGGGTGTGGTATATTTTGAGCTGCTTCCAAGAAACCAAACGATTAATTCGGATGTTTACTGTCAACAATTGGACAAATTGAAAACAGCCCAAAGGTCCTTGCTGAATTCTTATTATTGGAATTGTTAAGGTACGTTGAGATCAAGTCAAACGTTTTACCCATCAAATATTTCCCACAAAATATGTCAAATTCGTACATTCTTGATTTTGTATTCACAGTAGACACATTTTTTGACACATTAGATGAAACAAGTAAGAGCGTGCTAAGCTCGGCCGGGCCGAATCTTATATATACCCTCCACCATAGATCGCATCTGTCGAGTTCTTTGCGCAGTATCTCTTTTAAGGCAAACAAAGAGTAATGAATGAGCACGGAGGAGGAGGAGCTATATCAAGTTATTGTCCTATTCGGGGCTCAAGAAACAAAATCGGGAGATCAGTTTATATGGGAGCTGTATCAAGCTATCGGTATATTCAGACCATATTGCACACGTATGTTGAAGGCCATAGGAGAAGCCGTTGTTCAATTTGTGCCAAATCGGTTGAGAATTTCGCTCTCTAGAGGCTCAAGAAGTCAAGACCCAAGATCGGTTTATATGGCAGCTATACCAGATTATGAACCGATTTGAATTATACTTGGTACAGTTGTTGGAAGTGATACCAAAACACTACGTGCAAATTTGCAGTCAAATCGGATGAGAATTGCGCCCTCTAGAGGCTCAAGAAGTCAAGACCCAAGATCGGTTTATATGGCAGCTATACCAGATTATGAACCGATTTGAATTATACTTAGCACAGTTGTTGGAAGTGATACCAAAACACCACGTGCATAATTTCAGTCAAATCGGGTAAGAATTGCGCCCTCTAGAGGCTCAAGAAGTCAAGATCCAAGATCGGTTTATATGGCAGTCATATCAAAACATGGACCGATTTAAACCATACTTAGCACAGTTGTTGGAAGTGATACAAAAACATTACGTGCACAATTTCAGTTAAATCGGACGAGAACTGCGCCCTCTAGAGGCTCAAGAAGTCAAGACCCAAGACCGGTTTATATGGCAGTCATACCAAAACATGGACCGATTCAAACCCATTTACAATACCATCCGACCTACACTAATAAGAAGTATTTGTGCAAAATTTCAAGCGCCTAGCTTTACACCGTCGAAAGTTAGCTTAATTTCGGCAGACAGACGGACGGACGGACGGACGGACATGGCTAGATCGACTTAAAAAATTGACGTGACGATCAAGAACATATATATTGGGTTGCCCAAAAAGTAATTGGGGATTTTTTAAAAGAAAGTAAATGAATTTTTAATAAAACTTAGAATGAACTTTAATCAAATGTACTTTTTTTACACTTTTTTTCTAAAGCAAGCTAAAAGTAACAGCTGATAACTGACAGAAGAAAGAATGCAATTACAAAGCCACAAGCTGTGAAAAAATTTGTCAACGCCGACTATATGAAAAATCCGCAATTACTTTTTGGGCAACCCAATACTTTATGGGGTCTCAGACGCATATTTCGAGGTGTTACAAACAGAATGACGAAATTAGCATACCGCCATCCTTTGGTAGGGGTATAATAATGTGAGCTTCTCTTAACACTTTCAGTTATTCCATATTGAGAGTCTATTTCACCTATCCAAACCAAATAAACACTTTATTTGCACAATATGACATCTCACTAAAAAAATTACGATTGTAATGCTTTTATACTGTTTTATTATAATAAGAAAATTTCATTGCCTTGATAAATCCATATTTGCATTGTTCGCCTAAGTCATTTTTCATTTATAGCATATCTCAATTTATTGTAGTTTTCAATTCAGTTTACATTCGCCGGACAATTCGTAACATTGGGACAATAGTCACACATCGAACGCTGACGGTCAAACCACATACCATTTGGACAATAGCAAATCGTTGGCATGCCATATTGACATTTCCAAAAATATTGACAATGATTGGGATAAGGAAATGATGCACCTTCAGGGGAAGATAAACAGCTGGGATTGGAGCAGTCATGACACGAAGTCGCAATAAGTTGCGTCAACACAGAGACACTGGCCGATTGTCTACAAATAGGAGTTTGTGGTATGACTGAAGGCAATGGGGTGGTTGTTCGAATCGTTGTGGGACAAGTTGTATTGCGATCGCAGCGAATCTGTGCGATTGATGATTCTGTGGCCTGCTGATTGATAATGGAAATGCATCTCATTTGCTGACACTGCTGCAGTATGCTGAGTAAGATGATCAAATCTGTAATTTGAAATGATTTTTATTTCTTCATCTTACTAAAGTTTTATGGTTAAAAGTATTAGCTAGTTCGTTCTTACAAGTATGTTTCAGGTTCCGATTAACCATCTTTGAGAGTTATATCTGAAGGTGCTCTTTCTGTGGCTACAGTAATGAAACTGATTTAACTGGTGGCTCGCTGTTATTATATAGCCGCCAGCCATTTTGTCTTGAATAACTTGAGCGTTTTTATATTTTCTAATCATTAGTGCCACTACTTCGTTTAGATAAATAACATATTCTGAGAAACCTATTATTGTAGTTTTCTTTCAAACATCTATCTTATCTGTAAAGTATAGCTAATCTTATAAGAAGTCATTCTTGCTATTTAAGTGTGTTAAGCACACTGTAAAGGCGCTTAATATTCGGTCTATAAATGATTCGATTAAAATGAATTACATACACCTCTTAGATGCTCTCATAGTAATGATATCGTAATGTTTTCTTATCTCTTCTGAATGTTGTAAATACAGATAAAACTTTGATTACTATCTCTAAAGCCAATCACTGGGTCATATGCAAGTATTGCATAATTGTTGTTGTTTAATGTTCGATAAATGATTTGCAAATAATATAAAACTCTTGTAAAAAATCCCCTTTCATACCTACATCAGCCTACATTGAAAATGATAATGCTGAAGAAGTTGATTTTCATGGAATCTACATCATAAGTGAAGTACGGATTTGTATACAAGATTGCTATTTTGCCTTAATTATTCTGCATATGCGGTGGTATTTTGGATACAAACATGCATATTCAAAGTTCTGAAGACAAAATTTAATTCAATTACAAAGTACAACCGCATTTGCCAAATAATTGATGGCAAAATATCGATTTCGCATAAAAATATGGTCTCTAAACAATTGACATGCTAAGAATATATTCTCGGCCACGGATTATTTGATGCAATTACATCAACTTATTATCTTACTAGGCACTAAGAAAGTATGGTTAGATCAATTATTGGGTTGCTCAAAAAATAATTGCGGATTTTTTAAAAAAAAAGTAAATGCATTTTTAATACAACTTAGAATGAACTTTAATCAAATATATAATTGCCATTTTGTTCGATAACCTTTTGCCATCTTCCTGGCAAATTTAGTATTCCACGCTCATAGAACTTCTGGCCTTTATCTGCAAAAAACTGAGCCAAGTGCTATTTTATAGCCTCATCATTGCCGAAAGTTTTACCATTTAAGGAGTTCTGCAAAGATCGAAATAAATGGTAGTCTGATGGTGCAAGGTCAGGGCTGTATGGCGGATGCATCAAAAGTTCCCAGCCAAGCTCACTCAGTTTTTGGCGAGTGACCAAAGATGTGTGCGGTCTAGCGTTGTCCTGGTGGAATATGACACCTTTACGATTGACTAATTCTGGTCGCTTCTCCTTGATGGCTGTATTCAATTTGTCCAATTGTTGACAGTAAACATCCGAATTAATCGTTTGGTTCCTTGGAGGCAGCTCAAAATATACCACACCCTTCCAATCCCACCAAACAGACAGCATAACCTTCTTTTGGTGGATATCAGCCTTTGAAGTGGTTTGAGCTGATTCACCATGCTTGGACCATGATCGTTTTCGACTAACGTTGTTGTAAACAATCAATTTTTCATCTCCAGTTATAAATCGTTTTAAAAACAGATCGAATTCATTGCGTTTAAGGTGCGTATCACAAGCGTTGATTCGGTTTGTTAAATGAATTTCTTTCAATACATGTGGTACCCATATTAAAATTGACGCCAAACAAACAAATGTAAACAAAATTTCGCGCACTTTTTTTCTAAAGCAAGCTAAAAGTAACAGCTGATAACTGACAGAAGAAAGAATGCAATTACAGAGTCACAAGACGTTGAAAAAATTTGTCAACGCCGACTATATGAAAAATCCGCAATTACTTTTTGGGCAACCCAATATGTGAGTTCCCTCAATTTGGCCCACAGTGATGCCAATACTTAAATAAGTATAGGTGAAACTTGAATTTTATATACCCTCCATGAGTATTTGTCAAGTTCTGTGTACTGGTTCACTGCAAAGGCAGAAACTTAAAACAGGAAAACAGGTAATGTGAGCTCCTGCAGCTTAACAGCTTAACAAGGATAACCAAGAGACAGGTTCAAATCAGGTTGTGAACCGATTCGGGCAATACTTGGTTTAAATATTGAAAGTCAAACAATTTAAAAAGCGTTAAGTTCGACAGGGCCAAACTTGTGATGTGAACCACTTCAGGTATATATTGGGTTGCCCAAAAAGTAATTGCGGATTTTTTAAAAGAAAGTAAATGCATTTTTAATAAAACTTAGAATGAACTTTAATTAAATATACTTTTTTACACTTTTTTTCTAAAGCAAGCTAAAAATAACAGCTGATAACTGACAGAAGAAAGAATGCAATTACAGAGTCACAAGCTGTGAAAAAATTTGTCAACGCCGACTATATGAAAAATCCGCAATTACTTTTTGGGCAACCCAATATGTAAAAACCTTTCTTTATAATTCGGTGAACATGCATAATTTATGTCTCCCCCATAGCAGCTATAGTGAAGTAGGGTCCGATTTGGACCAAATTCGGCACAGACATTTAATGGTCTAATGAGTGTAAGATATTGTTCAATATTGTAGAACAAAATATTGGTCTTTTTGGTAGCTATATCCAAATATAGACCGATCTGAACTCTAAATGACATGAATGCCGAAAAGCCTAATAAAACCCATTGTCCCAAATAACGGTGACATTGGATTATAAAGACGCCTTTTATGGACCCAAGACCTTAAATCGAGATATCGGTCTATATGGCAGCTATATGCAAATTGCAGAAATATGTGGAGGGGCTTAACTTAACTCACTGTCCCAAATATCAGCAAAATCGAATAATAAATGCGCCTTTTATGGGCTCAAGACCTTAAATCGAGAGATCGGGCTATATTGCAGCTATATACAAATCTGGACCGATCTAGGCCAAATTGAAACAAGTACAAAGACGTAAAGTTTGGCCGGGCCCAACTATGGATACCCACCACCTCGGGTAATATATATGTAAACCACCTTTCATCAAAATCCGGTGAAAATTTATACATTATGCCCCATAGCAGCTATATCGAAAAATGTTCCGATTTCGACCAAATATTATTTGGTTGTCCAAAAAGTAATTGCGGATTTTTCATATAGTCGGCGTTGACAAATTTTTTCACAGCTTGTGACTCTGTAATTGCATTCTTTCTTCTGTCAGTTATCAGCTTTTACTTTTAGCTTGCTTTAGAAAAAAAGTGTAAAAAAAGTATATTTGATTAAAGTTCATTCTAAGTTTTATTAAAAATGCATTTACTTTCTTTTAAAAATCCGCAATTACTTTTTGGGCAACCCAATAATAAGTACAAGTCATTGTTCAATAGTGTATAACAAAATATTGGTCTTTTTAGTAGCTATATCTAAAAACAAAAACCGATCTGAACCATATACAACACGGATGTCGAAAAGCTTAACGTGAGTCACTGTGCCAAAATTTCAGTGAAATCGGATTATAAATGAGACATTTATGGGGCCAAGACTTTAAATCGAGATGTATGACAGCTATATCCAAATCTGGACCAACTTAGCCCAACTTGCAGAAAAATGACAAAGAGCCTAAAACAAGTCACTGTCCTAAATTTCGGCGACATCGGACAATAAATGCGCCTTTTATGGGCCCAAAACCCTTATATGGCATCTGAATCCAAATCTGGACCGATGATGGCAAAATTCAAGAAGGGTTTCGTAGGGCCTAAGGCAACTCACTGTCCCAAATTTCAGCACAATCGGATAAGAAATGTGGCTTTTATGGGCCTAAGACCCTAAATCGGACAATCGGTCTATATGGGGGCTATACCAAGATATAGTCCGATATAGCCCATCTTCGAACTTAACCTGCTTATGGACAAAAAAAAGAAAAACAGACAGACGGACGGACATGTCTATATCGTCTTCGATTTTTACGCTGATCAAGAATATATATACTTTATAGGGTCGGAAGTGGATATTTCCATGTGTTGCAAACGAAATGACAAAATGAATATACCCCCATCCATGGGTGGTGGGATATAACAAGTAAAAGTGTGCTAAATTCGGCCGGGCCGAATCCCTCCACAATGGATCGCATTTGTCGAGTTCTTTTCCCGGCATCTCTTCTTAGGCAGAAAAAGATGTAAGAAAAACTTTGCTCTGCTATTAGAGCAATATCAAGATATGGTCCAGTTTGGACCACAATTAATTTATATGTTGGAGACCTGTGTAAAATGTCAGCCAATTTGAATAAGAATGGAGCCCGTTGGGGGCTCAAGAAGTAAAATAGAGAGATCGATTTATATGGGAGCTGTATCGGGCTATAGACCGATTCAGACCATAATAAACACGTATGTTGATGGTCATGAGAGGATCTGTCGTACAAATTTCATGCAAATCGGATACTAATTGGGACCTCTAGAGGCTCAAGAACTCAAGATCCCATATGGGTTTATATGGCACCTACATCAGGCTATGAACCGATTTGAACCTTATTTGACACAGTTGTTGAAAGTAAAAATAAAATACGTCATGCAAAATTTCAGCCAAATCGGATGGGAATTGCGCCCTCTGGAAGCTCAAGAAGTGACGTCAGATCCGTTCATATGACAGATATATCAGGTTATGAACCGATTTGAGCCATACTTGACACAGTTGTTGGATATCATAACAAAATACTTCGTGTAAAAATTCATTCAAATCGGATAAGGATTGCGCCCTCTAGAGGCTCAAGAAGTCAAGACCCAAGATCGGTTTATATGACAGCCATATCAGGTTATGAACCGATTTGAACCTTATTTGACACAGTTGTTGAAAGTAAAAATAAAATACGTCATGCAAATTTTCAGCCAAATCGGAAAGGAATTGCGCCCTCTAGAGGCTCAAGAAGTCAAGACCCAAGATCGGTTTATATGCCAGCTATATCAGGTTATGAACTGATTTAAACCATACTTGGTACAGTTGTTGGATATCATAACAAAACACATCGTGCAAAAATTCACTCAAATCGGATAAGAATTGCGACCTCTAGAGGCTCAAGAAGTCAAGACCCAAGATCGGTTTATATTGCAGCTATATCAGGTTATCATCCGATTTGAACAATAATTGGTACAGTTGTTGGATATCGCAACAAAACACGTCGTGAAGAATTTTATTTCAATGGGATAAGAATTGCGCACTCAAGACCCAAGATCGTTTTATATAACAGCTATATCAGGTTATGGACCGATTTGAACCACACTTGGCACAGGTGTTGGATATCATAACAAAACACATCGTGCAAAAATTCATTCCAATCGGATAAGAATTGCGCACTCCAGAGGCTCAAGAAGTCAAGACCCAAGATCGGTATATATGACAGCTATATCAGGTTATGGACCGATTTAAACCATACTTGGCACAGTTGTTGGAAATGATACCAAAATTGGTGCAAAATTTCATTCCACTCGGACCAGAATTGCGCCCTCTAGAGACCTACACTGTTAACAAATATTTGTGCAAAATTTCAAGCGGCTAACTTTACTTCTTCGAAAGTTAGCGTGCTTTCGACAGGCAGACGGGCATGGCTAGATCGACTTAAAATGCCTTGACGATGAAGAATATATATACCTTATGGGGTCTTAGACGTATATTTCGAGGTGTTACAAACAGAATGACGAAATTAGTATACCCCCAGCCTATGGTGGAGGGTATAAAAAGCATCGAACTCTTTCAAAGTGATTGGTTTCCATTCTCCTTTCTGTTAGTTGGATTTGCCAAATTCCATGAAGAGTTCACTTCCCTGCCTTTCCGATATGATTCGCGTATTATGATGTACGCCATGTCTTCGGTGATGAACGAGCGGAATATTGTAAAGGGATCATATGTGGTTCCTACTGGTCCCAGAAAACAAGCCAAAAGACAGTGACGTATCTTCAGTACAAGGTCCCAGCGGTCTATTGGTCGTATCGCTTTGAAACAACTTTAAACGACTCTGGAAAAAAGTTCCTAGGTATACATGTGGGGGTCGGGTATACTTAAATCGGGAGATCGGTATATGAGTATGTCAGCTATATCCAAATATAGACTGATCTAAACCATATTTAACACGAATGTCAAAGAGCCTTAGCCCACTTTGTCATATTTCAGCGAAATCAAGTAATAAATATGCTATTATTGATCCAAGAACTTAAATTGGGAGATCGCTATATATGACAGCTACATCCAAATATAGCCCGATCTTTACCATACCCGGTACGAATTTCGAAAGACATAACAAAAACTCATTGTGCTAAATGTCAGCGAAGGCGAGTAATAAAATCTGAACCGATTTGGACCATATAGAACAGGGATGTCGAGGAGCAAAACAAAACTCGGCAAATTTGAACGAAATCGGACTTAATACGCATGTTAGGGGCTCAAGACATATGGACCAATCTTAACCGTACTCAATACGAAAGACCCAACTCTACTCATTGTACCTGATTTCAGCGAAATATGATAATAAATTCACCACTTATGAGACTAAAACCTTAAATCGGGAGATCGGTATATATGGCAACAATATCTAAATTTGGACCGATCCGGCCCATATTAAACTGGGATGTCGAGTATACAACTCGCTGTATCACATTTCTGAGAAATCGGACAATAAAAGCGCGTATCTGAACCTATCTAGGTGAAATTAAACAAGTAAAAGCGTGCTAAGTTCTGCCGGGCCGAATCTTGGAAAGCCACCACCATGGATTCTGCTAAAAATTAAATTTTTAAATTTATTTACAACGGAATGACGAAATTAGTATACCTCCCATCCTATGGTGGAGGGTATAATATTCGTAATGGGCTTTGGTGTATATTCTACAGAACTAGAACTGTCCACGAATATTTCGAGGTGTTACAAACGGAATGACTAGATAAGTATACCCCCATCTTATAGTAGTGGGTGTAAAAAGGATGTTGAGTGGCCTAAAACAATTCACTATCCCATATTTCAACGATCAATCGGACATTAATTGCGCCTGTTATGGACCTAAGACCTAAATTCGAGACATCGGTGTACATGGTAGCTATTTGTAAATCTGGAACGACCTAGGTCAAGTAGAACATGGATGTCGAGGGGCCTACACAACTCACAGTCCCAAATTTCAGCGAAATCGGACAATAAATGCGCCTTTTATGGTCATAAAATCTTGAATCGAGAATTCGGTCTATATGGCAGCCGTATTCAAATCTGGAGCGATCTAGGCCAAATTTAACAAGGATGTTGAGTGGCCTTACATGACCCATTCTGCCATATTTTAGCGAAATCGGAAATTAATTGGGCCTTTTATGGGCCCAAGACTATTAACCGAGAGATCGATCTAAATGGCAGCTATATCCAAATTTGAACCGATCTGGACGAAATTTAACAAGAATACATAGGGGCCGAACATAACTCACTGTTTTAAATTTCAGCCAAATCGGACAATAAATGCGACTTTTATAGGCGGCTGACTATTAACCGAGAGATCGGTCTAAATGGCAGCTGTATCCAAATTTGAACCGATCTGGACGAAATTAAACAAGAATGCCGATGGGCCTAATATAACTTAGTGTCCCAAATTTCAGCAAAATCGGGCAATAAATGCGACTTTTATGGGTCCAAGACTATTAACCGAGGGATCGGTCTAAATGGCAGCTATATCCAATTTTGAACTGATCTGGCCCAAATTTAACAAAGTTGTTGAGAGGCCTTACATGACTCGCTCTCCCAAATTTCAGCAAAATCGGGGAATAAATGCGACTTTTATGGGCCTAAAACTTTAAATCGCACCTTTTATGGGCCTAAAACTTTAAATCGAGAGATTGGTCTATATGGTAGCTGTAACCAAATCTGGACCGATCTGGGTCAAATTTAGCAAGGATGTTGAGAGGCCTCACATGACTCACTCTCCCAAATTTTAGTGTAATCGGACAATAAATATGCCTTTTAGGAGCCTAAATCGAGAGATCGGTCTATATGGCAGCTGTATCCAAATCTAAACCGACTCATTCTCCCAAATTTAGTGAAATCGGACAATAAATATGTCTTTTATGGGTCCAAGACCTTACATCTAGAATTTGGTCTATATGGCAGCTATATGCAAAACTGAACCGATCTGAGCCGTATTGAACAAGGATGTCGAATGGCATAACAAAACTCACTGTCCAAAATTTCAGCAAAATCAGATAATAAATATGGCTTTTATGGGCCTACATCGAGAGATTGGTCTATATGGCAGCTGTATCCAAATCTAGACCGCTCTAGGCCAAATTTAACGAGGATATCGAGAGGCCTAATATGATTCACTCTCCCAGATTTTAGCGAACTCAGGCAATAAATTCGCTTTTTATGGGTCCAAAGCCTTAAATCGAGAGATCGGTCTATATGGCAGCTATAGCCAAATCAGGACCGATCTGGGCCGTATTGAATTAGGTTGTCGAGAGGCCTAACAATGTGGCATTTATGGGCCTGAACCCTTAAATCGGCAGATCTGCAGTCTATATGGGGGCTATATCAAGATATAGTCCGATAAAGCCCATCTTCGAATTTTACCTGCCTATGAACGAAAAGAGAATCTGAGCAAAGTTTCAGCACAATGTCTCTATTGTTGAATACTGTAGCGTGTTTTTAAGAGCGAGACGGACGGACGGCAGACGGACGAACATGGCAAGATTGTCTTGTAGTTTTACGAAGATCAAGAAAATATAGACTTTATAGGATTGGAAATGGCAATTTCGATGTGTGCAAACGGAATGACTAAATGAATAAACCCCCTATCCTTCGCTGGTGGGTATAAAAACCCTATTTATGGGTTGCCCAAAAAGTAATTGCGGATTTTTCATATAGTCGGTGTTGACAAATTTTTTCACAGCTTGTGACTCTGTAATTGCATTCTTTCTTTTGTCAGTTATCAGCTGTTACTTTTAGCTTGCTTTAGAAAAAAAGTGTAAAAAAAGTATATTTGATTCATTCTAAGTTTTATCAAAAATGCATTAACTTTCTTTTAAAAAATCCGCAATTACTTTTTGGGCAACCCAATACATAAGCATATATTAGCACTTACTCATTAAGGAGGTGTTTATTAGATGTACGTATGTTCTAATTTTCATTGTTTAGCTGTTTTTTTTAACAACTTGATGCCATCAGCACCTTTGTTCTTTCGAAAGTCTAGCCAAAATGACACACCATCATTTCGACACATTTCATCACATTATCCTGGCAAATCTGGCATGGATAAGTCTAAAGCCAAGAGGAGACGAACATATGTTCGCAACAACGACAAGGAGTTGTGAAAATTGCAACTAATGTTTGGAGCCTTTCAGTTTTTTCGGTTGCTCCATACATATCACAAAGGCAGCTCACGTATGAAAATAGTATTTTGATACGTCATGTATAATGGGATTTGTTTATTGCTATCATTTGCTATAGCTCCCATCCTCAAATGTTTTTACCGAAAATAAGAAACTTGCAAGCGAGAAAAACAAAAAACAGAATGGTGCGAAAACGTGTACAATTTCCCCTGTATGGGGGAGGGGGGTGCGAAAAACGAATTGAAACGCATGTGACTGGAAAATGAAACTCCCGGAACCAAAAAGGCACTAGACTGTTGCAGCCACTTTTTTTGTTGGCTTTTTTCTCCCCTCCATCTATAAGGCTTCATGAGTCCTTTAAGGATAAGACAAGCGCCCCATGCACGTACTTTCAAAAGTTTTTCGGCATGGGAATGTGCACTTGACATTGGATGCTGAAAAGTGGAATAAATGTTACCCACTCTAAATGTCTATTTGGCGGCGTCGACTTGCAGCAGAGAAAATACATTTCGGAAAAGGGAAAAAGAAACATTTTGTGTTCGTACCTGGGCTATGTTAGGAAGTTGCAACATCTCTTGCATAATGAGCCGTACGACCAGAAAAAGTTTTCTCCTTTCAGAGTCGAAAGTGTCATAAGAAGAAGCAAAGGTTGTAACATTTACGACAATAGGAACTTTTAAGCCAAAAAGTGTAAACTAATCCCCAGACAAACCTCCGAAATACGGAAATGCGAACAAAAAACCTTTACATCGCTGGCAAGTTTCTATGCTTGTGACATTTATATTGGCCATATTCCTTGGGTTTTAACCAAAAGTTATAGGACAACAATGGCTGAGATAACTAAAGTATCTTTAAAGGCAAAACTGCTGCATTTCAGTGGAACAAAATGCTTGCTCTATTCCCTTTTCCTTGTCATTTCTTAATGTTTGCACTTATTTTTCCCCGCCAGTTTTTGTTTCTTCTTCTTCTGTCTCTTTGTGATTATTCTTTTGGAATTTTTATGAATTTTCTTAGGAAATTTGCACCTGATCTCCCACAATGTTTTAAGCTGCATAACATTTGACAATGGAGATTCTCAAATAACTGCCACAGCCACCCCCTATCATCTTAATGGGAGATTGTATGATACGCATTTAGACTTATCTTCTGCCCCAACATGCACTTCAGCGTTGAGTAACAGTGTTCCGATCTCAAATTTATTACTGAATGATGTGTTTAGCTTAATGGTATTATCATATAGTGGACCCATTTAGATCATACAAGAGGGTCTCGGATCAATATTTCGAGGTGCTACACGCAGAATGACTAGATTAGTATATCCCTATCCTATGGTTGTGGGTATAAAAAAAACTAAAAGAGATTTATCAGTAGTTCTTTTTGAATTTTGCAGATAATACTCTCCTTAAATAACCAAAAATAAATTCTGGCATGTTTTTAGTAAACTTGCTGTGGAGGCTACAAATATTGATGAGCGCAAAAATTTGTTTGCATAGGTTTAGGGGATATATGGAGTAAAAACAAGTAAAAGTGTGCTAAGTTCTGCCGGGCCGAATCTTATATACCCTCCACCATGGATCGCATTTGTCGAGTTCTTTTCCCGGCATCTCTTTTTGGGCAAAAAAATGATATAAGAAAAGATTTGCTCTGCTATTAGAGCGATATCAAGATATGGTCCGGTTTGGACCACAATTAAATTATATGTTGCAGACCTGTGTAAAATGTCAGCCAATTCGAATAAGAATTGCGCCCTTTGCGGCTCAAGAAGTAAAATAGAGAGATCGATTTATATGGGAGCAGTATCGGACTATAGACCAATTCAGACCATAATAAACACGTATGTTGAAGGTCATGAGAGGATCCGTCGTACAAAATTTCAGGCAAGTCGGATAATAATTGCGACCTCTAGAGGCTCAAGAAATCAAGACCCAAGATCGGTTTATATGACAGCTATATCAGGTTGTGAACCGACTTGTACCTTATTTGACATAGTTGTTGAAAGTAACAATAAAAAACGTCTTGCAAAATTTCAGGCAAATCGGATAGGAATTGCGCCCTCTAGAAGCTCAAGAAGTCAAGTCCCCAGATCTGTTTATATGACAGCTATATCAGGTTATGAACCGATTTGAACCATACTTGGCACAGTTGTTGGATATCATAACAAAACACTACGTGCCAAAATTCATTCAAATTGGATAAGAATTGCGCCCTCCAGAGGCTCAAGAAGTCAAGACCCAAGATCGGTTTATATGGCAGCTATATCAGGTTATGAACCGATTTCAACCATACTTGGCACAGTTGTTGGACATCATAACAAAACACGTCGTGCGAAATTTCATTCTAATCGGATAAGAATTGCGCACTCTAGAGGCTCAAGAAGTCAAGACCCAAGATCGGTTTATATGGCAGCTATATCAAAACATAGACCGATATGGCCCATTTACAATACCAACCGACCTACACTAATTAGAATTATTTGTACAAAATTTCAAGCGACTAGCTTTACTTCTTCGGAAGTTAGCGTGCTTTCGACAGACAGACGGACGGACGGACGGACAGACGGACGGACATGGCTAGATCGACATAAAATTTCACGAAGATCAAGAATATATATACTTTATGGGGTCTCAGACGAATATTTCGAGTAGTTACAAACAGAATGGCGAAATTAGTATACCCCCCATCCTATGGTGGAGGGTATAAAACAACTTTAACCCAGATGGGGAATCTGGGCTTTGGAATTTGAAAACTCGATGGGTTTCTCTAATTTTTTAATACAAAATTGCCTATTTGGAAGTACATTTAGCACCCGTTTCAGTTGACATATCTTGTTAAAATTTCCCTTAGAAAGCATCTACAAAATGCCCCCTGTAAAATCGAAAAAGAACAAGTAAAAAGGCATTAAGTTCGGCCGGGCTGAACTTTAGTACCCCCCACCACCTCGGGTATATATGTAAACTCCATTTCGCCACAATCTGGTGAAAATTGGACAAATTGAGGACCCAAATTCGACACGGACATTGAGTGGTCCAATATATATGTCACTATTAAATTTTATAGAACAAAAGATTGGTCTTTTTGGCAGACATATCCAATTATAAACCGATCTTAACCATATTAAGGTCGGATATCGTGAGGATAAAAATAACTCACTGTTTCAAATTTTAGCGAAATCGATTAAAAAATAAAGCGTTTTTGGTCTTCAAACCCTTTATCGGCAGATCGGTCTATATGGCAGCTATATCTAAATATAGTCCGATCTGAACCATATTTAGGTCTGATATTGGGAGGCTTAAAATAAACCACTGTTGCAAATTTCAGCGAAATTGGGTAATAAATAAAGCTTTAATGTTCTTCAGACCCTTTATCGGGAGAGTAGTTATATCTAAATGTAGTCCGATCTAAACCATTTTTGGGTAAGTTGTCGGGAAGCCTTAAACTACTCACAGTTTCAAATTTCCCTACTCACTGTTTTAAAGACCCTTTATCGGAAAATCGGTCTATATAGCAGCTATATCCAAATATGGTCCGATTTGGCCGTTCAAGAACTTAATCAGCGTGCATCAAAAAGACGTATCCAACCAAATTTCAGCTCAATATCTCAATTTTTGAAGGCTCTAGAGTGATTACCCCGGCCGATACGGGATGACAATGAGCACTACACAAGCTGGAACTTTGAGCTCCGACTTATGTGGTCCCGTTATTATCGTTATTAGCTGAAAGCTACCGGGCGCCTCCACAGGTTCCGCATGGTGGAAAGCTCCGTTTTTATGCGGAGTAGCTGCAAATGCGACCGCGGGCAGTTGGCGCTTTTCGAGAGGAGAGTCTCAGTGAGAAGTCAGGTGGCACTGGCTCTTAATTAAATACTGAGTTCCAATGATACTCGAGATGACAAGGCGAGTTATTGGCGCCTTCAAATATCCAATGGCCAACTTCAGCGTCTGTTCGCAGGTTAGGGGCTGCTGGCGGCGAGCGTCGGATCTTGGAGAAAGCGGCTCGCCCCGCGAGGGATACGCGGGGCAATCCCACAAAACCGATGCGGTTGGGGCGCTGGGCCAGTAACCCGCCCCCGGAAAACTGAGAACTACAATGAGAAACAAAGGAAAAGTAAAAACGACCCCCCCCCCCAACGTTGACGACCCACGCAAACGAAAAAAGGACCATGATATGCGGATCTGCACCTGGAATGTCCGCACTCTTTATGGAGAAGATGTAGTATACGCGCTGGCGGATGTATTAGAGAAGTACAAGGCAGATATTACCTTACTTACAGGAAGTGCGATGGACTAGGAATGGCGTCACTACAACACTAAACGGTGACGAACAATACTATTGGTTTGCCCAAAAAGTAATTGCGGATTTTTTAAAAGAAAGTAAATGCATTTTTAATAAAACTTAGAATGAACTTTAATCAAATATACTTTTTTTCACTTTTTTTCCAAAGCAAGCTAAAAGTAACAGTTGATAACTGACAGAAGAAAGAATGCAATTACAGAGTCACAACCTGTGAAAAAATTTGTCAACGCCGACTATATGGAAAATCCGCAATTACTTTTTGGGCAACCCAATATAACGAGGCATGAATTTGGTTGTGGATTTGGGGTTAGTCGGAGACTAAAACACCTTGTCTCCAGCTTTACTCTGGTGGATGAGAGGCTAGCCACAATCCGCATAAAAGCCAAATTCTTCAACATCACCCTTATTTGTGCCCATGACCCGACGGAAGACAAAGGCGAGCAGACCAAGGATATTTTCTACGAGCGCTAAGAGAGAGAATATGACCGCTGCCCCGCCCATGATATTAAAATCGTTCTGGGAGATTTTAATGCGAAAATAGGGAAATAAGACATCTTTGGTGCAACAGTCGGAAAGTTTAGCCTCCACGAGATAACGTCCAGTAATGAGTTGAGGCTGATACATTTCGCCGGGGCAAAACACATGGTAGTTAGTAGCACCAGATTTCAACATAAAAATATTCACAAAGCCACATGGCTGTCACCCGATCAAAACAAGAGAAACAAAATCGCGTTGTGATAGATGGAAGGCATTCATCCAGCGTGTTAGATGTACGATCGATCCGTGGAGCGAATGTAGATTCGGATAATTACCTCATTGCAGCAAAGGTTCGCACCCGTTTGAACATGGCGAGTAAAGTACGATCTGACACTGCACGGAAGCTGGACATTGAAAAGCTGCAAACACAACAGATGGCAGCGGCATACTCTACTCGACTGACACAACTGCTTGCTGAATGCACTCCTTGTTCCGATGATATAATGGCGCAGTGGCAAACTATTGCCCACTCCATGGAAAATGCCGCGAAATCCATACTTGTGTATCGGAAGCCTCCTCCAAGAAACCCATGGTACAACCGAGAGTGTCGAGATACTACTGAAGCCAATAATGCGGCATATAGAGCAACCCTGCAATCAGTAGCAACAGTAGCCAGATGAAGGAGAGGTATCGGGAGAAAAGGAGAGAGGAGAAACGTCTATTCCGCAGAAAGAAAAAGGAAATGGAAAGACGTGAGTGTGAGCGAATTAAGATGTACAGGAGTCAGAATAAAGTCCAGAAATTCTACCAAAGAATTAAACATCAAACCAATGGCTTTGGTGCAGGCACATCCTCCTGCAGAGACAAAGACACAACTGACACTGACACAGATAACATGCTGAGGATATGGAAAGAGGATTATACCCAACTGCTAGTGTATGATGTTGGCGGCGAAGAGGATACCGTAGAATCAATTCCTGATGATGGTATAGAATGTTTACCTCCTAGTCAGAATGCTCCTAGTCCAAGTAGCAGGGACCCGACTAAGGAACAACAAGGCAGCAGGAGCCGACGGCTTACCCGCTGAACTATTTAAGACCGTAAACTACACGCTGATAAGGCGTATGCATCAGCTTATCTGTGCAATCTGGCTAAAAGAACGCTTACCCGATGATTGGAACCTCAGCATACTAGGAGACAAAACTGAATGTGCCAACTGCAGAGGAACAAGTCTCCCCCCCATCGCATACAAGATACTCTCGAGCGTACTGTGTGAAAGATTAAAACCTAAAGTCAATGAGATAATTGGGCCCTATCAATGCGGCTTTAGACCTGGTAAATCAACCCTAGACCAGATATTCACACTCCGCCAAATCCTGGAAAAGACCCGAGAAGGACAAATCAACACCTACCATCTCTTCGTTGACTACAAAGCCGCCTTCGATACTCCTTTGCGTTCAAAGGTATTTCAAGCCATATCTGAGTTTGATATACCTGCAAAATTAATAAGACTCTGCAGGATGACGCTTGCTGAAACGCATTCCTCAGTAAGAATAGGAAAGAATCTCTCCGAACCATTTAATACCAAACGAGGTTTCAGACAAGGAGACAGCCTATCGTGTGATCTCTTTAACATCCTGCTGGAGAAGATTATACGAGATGCAGATGTGAATAGATATGGCACACTAATCACAAGGAAACACATGCTGTTCGCCTATGCCGACGACATCGATGGCATAGGTCGGTCACCGGAAGTAGTAACTGTAGCCTTTGAAATAATCGAAAGAGAGTCAGTGAAAATGGAGATAAGACAAAATGGATGGTTTCAGCTCCCAAAAAGCCTTGCACAACCGAACAGATAAAGAAAATGGAGAAAGTTGGGAACCACAACTTTGAGACAGTCAGTAACTTTATCTACCTCGGCACCGCCGTAACCGAAACGAATGACACCAGTTTTGAGATTAAGCGAAGAATAATGCTGGCAAACAGATGCTACTTTGGACTAAGTAAGCAGTTTAGAAACAAGGCCACCTCTTTACAGACGAAGATTACACTTTACAAGACACTGATACTACCCGTGCTGTTATATGATTCTGAAGCATGGGTACTTGTGAAAGCAGATGAGGCAGTGCTTGGAGTATTTGAGAGAAAGATTCTTCGTAAAATATATGGACCAATTTGCGTTAACGGAGAATATAGGCGACGTATGAACCACGAGCTGTATGACGACGATAGCATAGTTACGCACATCAAAATGCAACGGCTGCGTTGGCTAGGTCATGTTGTCAGAATGGATGAGGAAGCTCCAGCAAAGAAGTCTTTTGAAGGCAAACACGGTGGTACACGCAAACCGGGAAGACCAAAAGCCCGATGGAAAGATCAAGTTGTGGGAGACACCTGGTGTCAGAGATTTAGAATGAGCGCAGAAGATCGAGGCGCTTGGAACGCTATTCTAAGTTCGGCCAGTGGAACAAATATTCTGCCGTAGCCAATTAAAGTAAAAGTAAAGTACTAGAGTGATGACAAAAGACGGACGGACGGACAGACGGGTAGACGGAAAGACGGATAAACACACGGACATCGTTAAATCATCTTAGAATTTTACGACGATCCGAAATATATATACTTTGTACAGTCGGAAATTGATATTTCGATGTGTTGCATACGGAATGACTTAATGGTGGTGGGGTAACCCTCTCGATGTGCACAGTTCTAGTTCTGTAGAATATAGCCCAAAGCCCATATGAATATTTAGTCTTGGATCTTCCGTATATTAGAAGACTTGGATGCATCCTTCACCAAGTTGCAAAATTGCATTACCATATCATTGTTTCCGACAGGATTTTATCACCACCAGACTCGGAAACTCAAGGCTATTCTTTCTTGTCTTCTGTCTGAGTATGGATGGGAGCAAATCTGAAGATCTATAGTCAAGTCCATATACGATATCACGGTAGCGTTAAAACAACGCGTCGACTTTCGGTATTGCTGTGACCTCCCTCCCAGTCGTCTTTACTTTACGCGGTAATGACGGCCTTGTACGCTTCCATTACATTCGTCACTATATTTTCTCTGTATAGAGTTGGGATGTTCTAGGAGCAAATTTTCAAATCTGTGTTTATAAATCGTTTGAGAGGTTCGTCATCGTTTGAGGAGATATGTTTTTTGCTTTCCTCATTTTGTCTGATTATTTTGTTCTTTTCTAAAATGCTGGATAATTGTCTTATGGTAAAAAACGCTTCACTTTCTAACATTTCCCTCTGCAGGTAGATGTATGACAACATTTCTAAGTTGCTTCTTCTAGAAGACATTATTTGTTTGGTTTCTTTACTCTGTGCATTTGATACATTTCACAGTCTGGTGAGCAGTAACAGTCATCATCATTATCACCCTAGTCAGCTACCTCTCATCACCTGAGGTGCCAGCTAAACTGCACGGTATCTTCCTGCATTGACTTGAAGTTGGAGCATTGAAATATTTCATGTTGTGCTCATCATCGGCCAAGGCATCATTCTCAGCTACAGCGAATGATGATGATGTCTATGGTGATGATACGAAAGTATAAAACAAAGACTTAGCTAAACTGGCAGCCAACGTTAACTGAGGATATTCACAGTATTGTCACTGTCATTGTCACAGTAACTACTGCTGCTGCTGTTGCTCCTTCGTTTAGATGTTTTGTTGTCTTTGCCACTCACTGTTCATGTTCCCCATGATGTTTTTGATGTTACCGCTTTTGTTGTTGTTGGCTTCTGTTGTCATTGCGTTTAAATCTCATTTGAGTTATTGCTGCAATTATCTCTGGAAGTCTGAAGTTTTATAACAATTCATGGGCTCCTCTTCTGCAACTACTAGCTCTCTCGCTCTCTCTCTCTCTCTCTCTCTCTCTCTCTCTCTCTCTCTCTGGTTATGCACTATGGCTTGCCACTATATCTGGCAAGCATCGTTGGTATTGTTGATGAATTTTCGAATTGTGTGAAGTTTTAAGCGCTTGTCATTGAAGTTTTTGTTGATGCTGGCTGCCAAAGTTATCTTACCCTGCTGCAGTGTTACCGTAATTTCTTAACACAACGACTTGTACTGTAGCATACAATAAGGTCTCCGCTCTTTGTCTCTGTCTCCGTTTGTTAGTTTGCGCTGGGATTTTAAGGTGATTTTATTCTTACCTTTCGATGTCACTGCCTTGACGAGAGTGTTAATGACTGTGTTGATCCAAGCGATTATGATTTTATTATTTGTCTTAGTCCTTTGACATTTGGGTGTTGCATTTGCGTCCATAACTAAGGGGTAAGTCTTTTGGAATAGTACGCTTAGGGATGCTGTACTAGTTGATTGATTTAAAAGCCAAATTTCATTTTGAGATTGGCTGATAGTAATGGTAAGAACCGTAGTTGGTTAGATCGGTTGTTGCAAAGCAATATACAAACTGATGAAGGCTTGTTAAGTTAAGCTCTCAAAAAAAAAAAAAAAAATGTTGGAAATCACTTCATTGCAAATTCCAGTCAAATCAGATAAGAATTGTGCATTCTAGAGACTCAAGAAGTACATCGGCTTATATTGGGTTGCCCAAAAAGTAATTGCGGATTTTTCATATAGTCGGCGTTGACAAATTTTTTCACAGCTTGTGACCCTGTAATTGCATTCTTTCTTCTGTCAGTTATCAGCTGTTACTTTTAGCTTGCTTTAGAAAAAAAGTGTAAAAAATTATATTTGATTAAAATTCATTCTAAGTTTTATTAAAAATGCATTTACTTTCTTTTAAAAAATCCGCAATTACTTTTTGAGCAACCCAATATATGAGACATGTCGAAACATGGCCTGATTTGACCCATTTACAATCTCAACTTAGGTTAGGTTGAAAAGAGAGTGCGGATATAATTCCCGCCAGTAATAGGCTTGTTGTGCGCTCTAAACACTAAAAAGTAACCTGAAAACGAAAATCGAAGTCAGGAATACCATAAAAAGGAGGCCCCTTATCATTGAGCTTAAACTTGAATCGGACTGCACTCATTGATATGTGAGAAGTTTGCCCCTGTTCCTTAGTGGAATGTTCACGGGCAAAATTTGCAATTTGCAATTTACATTCCAAGACTGTTTGTGACCTTACAGTCTTGGTTGTTATTGCCCTCATGACCAGTTTACTGACCGTTTACACGCGTGGGGTGGTGCGTTAACAATACACCACCTCACACATGAACAGATCGCCAAATCTCCGCCTGCGAGACCGTATTATGGTCAGGCAGTCTAAAACAGATCTCAGTCCATGGGTTCTCAATGTAGACCCCTAGGCCCACTTTGTCCTCAAGCTTTGATCCATCTGTGTAACATGATCTTCCGGATGGCAATACTAGGGTTCCGTCAACCCAGGACTGTGCCGCTGGCAGCAGTGCCTCACACTTGACCTCAAGCGTCGTCTCAGATATCCGATCGGAAACCTCTTCCCTTTTTTCCAGGTTTCCTGTCGTCGTCTTGATTATGGCAGGTATGACCTGCTCCTATAATCTATCCACTCTCCCATCGCCTTAAGTCTCATAGCCGCAGTGGCTGCCTCAATCTGTATGTCTGTGGGTCGGATATCTAGAATAGTCTCCAGTGCCCCAGTGGGTGTGGTCCTCATTGCTTCGCATATGCCAAGACAACTTGATCTCTGAACTTTACGTTGCACTTTTTCTCCATCGCAGTCCGCCAAACTACAGAGGCTTAAGTAAGTATTGGTCTAATCACGCTACTGTTGAGCCAATGGACTTTCCTCGTATTCAAGCCTCATTTCGAGCCTGATCTCCTGATTATACGTCTTAAGCCTTTAGAGGCGGCATTTCTTATTCGATTTGGTTGAAGTTTTGTACATCGGCTTTTGCTGTGACCATCAAAATACGTGATAACTATGGTCCGAATCGGTCCATTGTTTGCCTAAAAAGAGATGCCGGGCAACTCGCATTTTCTTCCATGGATAATATTCGGCTCGGCCGAACTTAGCATGCTTTTACTTGTTATATCCACCGCCATAGGATGGGGGTATTCAAATTTAATATTGATCTAGGACCCCATTAAGTATATATATACTTGATCGTCTCGAAATTCTGATTCGAACTAACCACGTCCGTCCGCTCATCCGTTCGTCCAACCGTCTGTCGAATTTACGATAGCGGTCGAACACATAGAGCTAACAGCTTGAAATTTTGCATAGATACCTTATATTGATGTAGGTCGTTGGGGAATGCAAATGGGTCATATCGGTTCAGATTTGGATATAGCTCCCATATAAACCGATCTCCCGATTTGACTTCCTGAGCCCATGAAAGCCGCAATTTTTGTCCGATTGGGCTGAAATTTCGCACAGAATGTTTAGTTATGACTTTCAACAACTGTGCCAAGTACAGTCCAAATCGGTCAAGAACCTGACATAGGTCCCACATAAACCGATCTCCCGATTTGAATTCTTGAGCCCATGGAAGCCACAATTTTTGTCCGATTTGGCTGAAATTTTGCACAGAGTGTTTTGTTATGACTGTCAACATCTGTGCCAAGTACGGTTCAAATCGGTCAAAAACCTGATATAGCTTCCATATAAACCGATTTCCCGCTTTGACTTATTGAGCCCCTGGAAGCTACAATTTTTGTCTGATTTGTTTAAAGTTTAGCATATAGTGTTTTGTTATGACTTCAAACAACTGTGCCAAGTACGGTTCAAATCGGTCAAGAACCTGATATAGCTCCCATATAAACCGATCTCCCGATTTGACTTTTTGAGCCCCTGGAAGCCACAATTTTTGCCCGATTTGGCTGAAATTTTGCACATAGTGTTTTGTTATGACTTTCAACAACTGTGCCAAGTACGATCCAAATCGGTCAAGAACCTAATATAGCTCCCATGTAAACCGATCTTCATATTCGACTTGTTGAGCCCTTGAAAGCCACAATTTTCATCCGATTTGGCTAAAATTTCGCGCATAATGTTTTGTTATGACTTCCAACAACTGTGTCAAGTGCGGTTCAAATCGGTCAAGAACCTGATATAGCTCCCATATAAACCGATCTCCCGATTTAACTTCTTGAGCCCCTGGAAGCCACAATTTTTTTCCGATTTGTCTAAAATTCCGCACAGAGTGTTTTGTTATGATTTTCAACAACTGTGTCAAGTACGGTTCAAATTGGTCAAGAACCTGATATAGCTCCCATATAAACCGATCTCCCAATTTGACTTTTTGAGTCCCTGGAAGCCACAATTTTCATCCGATTTGGCTAAAATTTCGCATATTGTATTCTCTTATGTTTCCCAACAATGGAGCCAAGTAGGGTCCAAATCGGCCTATAACCTGATATAGCTCCCACATAAACCAATCTCCCGATTTGACTTCTTGATCCGTTACAAGCTGCAATTTTTGTCTGATTTGGCTAATATTTTGCACATAGTGTTCTGATATAATATCTAACAACTGTGCCGAGTACGGTTTAAATCTGTGTATAACCTGATATTAATCCCATATAAACCGATCTCACGATTTGACTTCTTGAACCCCAGGAAGCCCCAATTTTCATCCGATTTGGCTGAAATTTTGCATATAGTGTCCTATTACGACTCTCAACAACAGCGCCAAATAGATCTAATTCGGTCTATAACTAGATATTGCTCCTATATTTTAGTAGAATCCATGGTGGTGGGCTCCCAAGATTCGTCCCGGCCGAACTAAGCATGCTTTTACTTGTTTTTAAGCAACTGTTTTGGTGGCTTGCAAACAATATAGTGAGCTGACCATAAAACAAATATCATGTAGTTGTCATTTTTAGCTTGAGAAATATAATAGCAGTAAGAACTTGGTAATACTTCGTTTCAGCTACCTTGTAGTAATATTTCAAACGGATACCTAAAGATAAAACTCTACCTCCTTCCATAGATCTAGACCTCATCCATCTATCAATGTGCAATGTGTTTCAGTTAGGGAGCTCCAAATTTCCTTCTTCTTCCAAAAATGTCTGCTTCCGAATGTGTTGATATCATCATCACGTTTTTGTCAGCTTGTTTCAATTGAAAACTTTTTGTCAAAAAATCTTTTATTTGTTAAACGATTGTTGAAGGACGATAATGTGCTTGTCAAATCCTAAGAAACTTTAGCATAGTCAACAAATTTTTTGTTAGGCCATTGTTTGTAAATTTAAAAAAAAAATCAAATACAAAAATCGACAACTTTTCCCCAGAATGTGTAACTTTCTATTGAGATTTAGCTACATCATGGACCACAATTTAATTAAAACATTCCAACTAAAACTAGACATTAAATACATCCTGTTATGCTTGTGAGCAGTGCAGTGCATCTGTGTGCAAGCGGAAGGAAGATCAACATCAACATCAACAAAATGCATATCATCCTGCTGGTGCTCTAGAAATTAGGAACCACATAAAATAGTTTGACTAATTAAAATAAACAACTCCATAAACTAAGATGCAATAAGAGAGCGCCAGTCTTCTCTGACCAACGGCTAGAGATGAGGGCGACAGCAAAGACAACAAAACAACCGATGGCTATCACACAAACTAATTACGAAATAAAAACCACATTACACTGCTCAGCCCAAAAACCAAAGCGCTCTTGGAATAAGCCAACTCATGATGTGAATCTTGTGCACACTCACAAACATCCAGAGATAACTCATTTGGCTCAACTCAACTGCCCCACAGCAAGGAAACTGCAACATGAAGAGACCTAGAACCAGCATTGCACAGCAGGATTTTGCTGCTTGAAATTCGAAAGAAAAAAAATCTGCGAGTCCTTTGGAGACTTATCTTGGAATAACTCCTACTTCGTTTGTTTACGGATAAGATACACTAACTTCTGACAACTGGACAAGTTGCAGCGTAGGGAATAGTAAAGTGGACGATGGACGATGGGGGAATACTTTCCAAAACAATTTTACTCATTTTCTTTTATGCTGGAAAATTAACAACACAATTAAAATTTATACACAAAACTAAACTAAACTAAGCTAAACTTTTGCAACGCACTCCTTCAGTAACAATGAACTAAACGGATTTTCCATAGCATTAAATCCTGAAAGGGGGTATCAAGAATTAAACAAAAATAAAAAAAAATGACCAGAGATAAGGAAAAAAAACACACACACACTCTTAAAATTGAAAAAGGAAATCTCATAGCAGTTGCAAATTGGAGTGGACTTTGCAAACATTGACATTTTTGAAATGGGGAGTGCAACCTCAAGGGCTTCTGGGGGCATAATGATGAACGAGAACTCTTAAAGTCAGAGAGCTTTCGACAAACAGCCATTGAGACATTGAAAAATGGAAGAGAAGGTCACGACTATCGAGAAAATTTCTACACACCTTAAAGGAACGAAATGGATATAAGGATGAAATCCATCTCTCCCCATACTTATCAATCACCCCACCAATCTGTTTTTAAACTCGTCATAACCAATCAGAACTCTGGGCATTTTAAATACTTTTCAAATTGTTTTTTAGTTTGCCCCTACCTGTTCTCGATATCAAAGACCAATCACAAGACTTCACTGTTTATTTTCAGTAGAAAAGTTTTATATCTTTTACCAGTTTTTGTCCAAATGAAATAAAAACAAGTAAAAAGGCGTTTAGTTCGGCCGGGCCGAACCTTGGATACCCACCACCATGCAAATTTTGCCCTTGAACATTCCACTAAGGAACAGGTGGAAACTTCTCATATATATTAATGAGTGCAGTCCGATTCAATTTTAAGCTCAATAATAAGGGGCCTCCTTTTTTAGCCGAGTCCGAACGGCTTGCCGCAGTGCGACACCTGTTTTTGAAAGAAGTTTTACATGGCATAGTACCTCACAAATGTTGCCAGCATTAGGGGGACAAAACCACCGCTGAAAAATTTGTTTTCTGATGGTCTCGCCAGGATTCGAACCCAGGCGTTCAGCGTCATAAGCGGACATGATAACCTATGCGCTACGGTGGCCTCTTCCTCCCACCACCATTACCCAATCGGATAATAGATGCGTTTTTTTATAAGGCCAAGACTTTGAATCGAGATATCGGTCTATATGGCAGCTATATCCAAATCTGGATCGATCTGAGCCAAATTGAAGGAGGATGTCGAGGTGCCTAACACAACTCAATGTCCCACATTTCAGCGAAATCGGACAATAAATGCGCCTTTTATGGCCCCAAAACTTTAAATCGAGAGATCGGTCTATATGGCAGCTATATCCAAATCTGGACTGATCTGAGCCAAATTGAAGAAGAATGTCGAAGGGATCAACACAATTCACTGTCCCAAATTTTGGCGACATCAGACAGTAAATGCGCCTTTTGTGGGCTCAAACCTTTAAATCGAGAGATCGGTCTATATGGCAACTATGTTCAATCTGGACCGATCTGGGCCAAATTGAAAAGGGACGTCGAAGGACATTTCGGCGACATCGGACGATAAATACGTTTTTTATGGGCCCAAAACCTTAAATCGAGAGATCGGGGTATATGGCAGCTATATTCAAATCTGAACCGACAAAAAAGAATGTGTGCAAGTTTCAGCTCAATATCTCTATTTGTAGCGTGATTTCAACAGACAGACGGACGGACATGGCTAGATCATCTTAGATGTTTACTCTGATCAAGAATATATACTCTTTATAGGATCGAAAATGGATATTTCGATGTGTTTCAAAAGGAATGACAAAATGAATAAACCCCCATCCTTCGGTGGTGGGTATAACCAGTAAGAGGTTGCTAAGTTCGGCCGGACCGAATCTTATATACCCTCCACCATGGATTGCATTTGTCGAGAATAGATGTCATTGGTTAATATTTCAGTCCATTCGGATAAGAAAGGCGACTTGTAGGGTCTTAGAAGCATAATCGGGAAATCGGTTTATATGGGAGCTCTATCAGGCTACAGATCGATTGATCAGGTCATGTTGGACACGTATAATGAAGGTCGTGGGAGATGCCGTTGTACAAAATTTCAGCCAAATCAGATAAGCTTTGCGCCCTCTAGAGGCTTAAGAAATCAAGATCCCAGATCGGTTTATACGGGAGCTAAATCAGGTTATGAATCGAACAATTCGTGCGAAATTTCAGCCAAATCGGATGAGAATTGCGCCCTCTAGTGGCTCAAGAATTCAAGATTCCAGATCGGTTTATATGGCAGCTATATCAGGTTACTGACCGATTTGAACCATACTTGGCACAATTGTTGAATATCGTAATAGAACACTTCGGATGAGAATTGCACCCTCTAGCGGCTCAAGAAATCAAGATCCCAGATCTGTTTATATGGCAGTTATATCAGGTTATTGGTCGATTTGAACCATACTTAGCACAGTTTTTAAAAATCATAACAAAACACATGCAAAATTTCAGCCAAATCGGATAAGAATTGCGCCCTCTAGAGGTTCCAGAAGTCAAGATCCAAGATCGGTTTATATGCCAGTTATACCAGGTTATGGACCGATTTCAACCATATGTGGCGCAGCTGTTGGAAGTCATAACAAAATACCTAGTGCAAAAATTCAACCAAATCGGATAAGAATTGCGCCCTCTAGTGGCTCAAGAAGTCAAGACCCCAAATCGGTTTATATGGCAGCTATATCAGATTCTGAACCGATTTGAACCATACTTAACACATTTGTTGGAATCATAACAAAACACTTCATGCAAAATTTTAGCCAAATCGGATAAGAATTGCGCCCTCTAGTGGCTCAAGATGTCAAAATCCAAGATCGGTTTATATGGCAACTATTTCAGATTATGGATCGATTTAAACCATACTTAGCGCAGTTGTTGAAAGTCATAACAAAACACTTTATGCAAAATTTCAGCCAAATCGGATAAGAATTGCGCCCTCTTGCGGCTCAAGATGTCATGATCCAAGATCGGTTTATATGGCAGCTATATTAAAACATGGACCGATATGGCCCATTTACAATCCCAACCGACCTACGCTGATAAGAAGTATTTATCCGAAGTTTCAAGCGCCTAGCTGTACTTCTTCGAAAGTTAGCGTTCTTTCGACAGACGGACGGACGGACGGACAGACGGACAGACGGACGGACGGACAGACCGACAGACGGACGTATATGGCTAAATCGACTCAAAACGTCGAATATTTCGAGGTGTTACAAACGAAATGACTTGATTAGCACACCCCCATCCTATGGTGGAGGGTATAATAACAAGCACCATCTTGCTAAGGTTGGAGCAAGTGCATATGCAAAACTATATTTATTATCATGCTGTGGGTGCTGGCTGGCAATGATTGCTTTGGCACAAACTGATGGCCAACACAAACAGGAGATGACCCACACACATGCACACAGTTTGCAAATGGTCCCCGAGTTTTGTTTTCCTTTTTCACCAATGGAAAAACTCTGAACAAACTTTACTTAGCAATTAGACTTTTGATGGTCATTGTTTTGTTAAGAAAACCCCAAGCAGAAGACCAAACCGAAAGACAAATTTCCTAAGATAAAATTACAAAAGCAACAGCAACAGCAACAAAACTAAAAGCATACATTCAAAAGGAAACGATGTGTATATTCAGAGACATCTTGAAACTTTTTGCATTTGATGACAATGGCAAGAGAGCTTTGTAAGAATCTTGGCTGGGAGAAAGTTTCACCAGCCGCAATGGGAGGTAACATCAGAAGCAGGGGACATTTTAAATATCAAACCTAAGTATACTGACTGACTGACCAGCAGCACCGGGAGGTAATAGCAGCAGCAGGGAACATTTTAAATATCAAGCCAAAGTATTCGGACTGACCAGTGGCCTTTGTGCTTGGCAAAACTCTTTGGTTTAAAGATAAAACTGAAATATGAAGAAGCCAACTAACGTTCGCTACGTTGTGTAGCCAGACCTCCCTGGTACGTTAGCATGGTCTTTGGGGGTATGTGCTCGCATCAAGTTTTTCCATTTCTTTGAGTTTGTGAATAATGCGCTACGGAAGTTTGCAATGGAAACCGGAAAACCACTAAAACTTAAGTGTTTTACAAAAGAATAATATTTAAAAGCTTAAAAGCCAAAAAAAGAATTCTTTAGCATCTCTGCTTCATCAATGGCTGCTGCACCATAGCACGTTATCATTATAAGGGTTAGTGAAATAGGTTTAAACTTGATGCATGTGTGGAGCGTGCATGAATCCGAAGTTATGCACATACATTTATAAGTGCAGCATTATAATCTATGGTCTAGACAGTGGTTTGCATGAACTTTAATCAAATATACTTTTTTTACACTTTTTTTCTGAAGCATGCTAAAAGTAACAGCTGATAACTGGCAGAAGAAAGAATGCCATTATAGAGTCACAAGCTGTGAAAAAATTTGTCAACGCAGACTATATGAAAAATCCGCAATAACTTTTTGGGCAACCTAGATACCTGATCGACAGGGATAGGAAAGGTAAGGTTAGGTTTTGGTGGCAGTCTGCAATGGGACTCACTTAAACATATTGGTCCATTCTGATAACACAGGAACTGGAGAAGGCAACCGGCAACCAGAACTTTTCATTCCATTGTTTAATTTGAAATCGGTCCAAGTTTTGATATATTGTAGCTGCCATATAAACTGAAGGCCACCAGTACCCAGAGGTTAGCATGTCCGCCTATGACGCTAAACGCCTGGGTTCGAATCCTGGCGAGATCACTAGAAAAAAAATTTCAGCGGTAGTTTTTCCCTCCTTAGGAGCCCGATAGCCGAGTTGGTAGCGTGCTTGGATAACCAGTGCAGGAATCACCGCCTATGACGCTAAACGCCTGGGTTCAAATCCTGGCGAGACCACTAGAAAAAAATTTCAGCGGTGGTTTTTCCCACCTTGGGCAACCGATAGCCCAATTGGTAGCGTGCTTGGGTTACCAGTGCAGGGGTCAAGGGTTCGATTCCCAACAGAGCTATGTCTGTCGCTACTGTGGTATCACAATGGACCTAAAATTGTCCAAGTGAGTCTGTAAAGGAATGTCATTCTTACTTAATCTAACCTAACTTTTCCCCTCCCAATGCTGCCAACATTTGTGAGGAAGTATGGCATGTAAAAACTTCTCTCCAAAAAAGGTGTCGCACTGAGGCACGCCATTCGGCCTCGTTTACAAAAAGGAGGATAAAAATCGTGAATCGGACTGCACTCATTGATATGTGAGAATTTTGGCCCTGTGCCTTTGTGGAATGTTCATGGGCCCCAACCTTGCACAACAACTTCTCGTATGGCCTTCAATATACGTGTAAAATATGGTCCGAATCGGTCAATAAGCAGATATCGCACCTAAATAAACTGATCTCTTTATTTTATTTCTTGAGCCACTATAGGGGGCCATTCTTGTTCGATTTGGCTGCAATTTTGCACAATGAATTTTGCCCTTTAGCTCATAACTTGGCAAAGCTCATATAGCATAGCAATTCTTATCCATTGTCCTCTGTTCGTTGATAAAGAGATATCGGCCAAAAGACTTGACAAATGCGATCGTTTTTATTTGTTTGTTATTTTATTTTATTTTTTTTTTTATACCCACTACCATAGGATGGAGGAATACTAATCTAGTCATTCTGTTTGTAACACCACGAAATATTGATCTAGGACCCAATAAAGTATATATATTCTTGATCGTCTCGATATTCTGAGTCGAATTAGCCATGTCCGTCCGTCCGTCTGTCGAAATCACGAAAGCAGTCGAAAGCGTAAAGCTAGCAGCTCGAAATTTTGCACAGATGCTTAATAGTGATGTAGGTCGTTGGGGATTGCAATTGGGCCATATCGGTTCAGATTTGGATATAGGTCCCATATAAAACGATCTCCCGATTTGACTGTTTGAGCCCCTGGAAGCCTCAATTTTCATCTAAAATTTTGCACGCAGTGCTCTGTTATGACTTCCTAAAACTGTGCCAAGTACGGTCCGAATCAGTCTATAACCTGATATAGCTCCGATATAAACCGATATACCGATTTGACTTCTTGAGCTACTAGAAGCCTCAATTTTCATCCGATTTGGCTGAAATTTTGCACGTAGTGTTTTGTTATAACTTTCAACAACTGTGCCAAGTACGGTCTAAATCGGTCTATAACCTGATATAGCTCCCATATAAACTAATCTCCCGATTTGACTTCTTGAGCCACTAAAAGCCTCAACTTTTATCCGATTTGGAAATTTTACATATAGTGTTCTGTTATGACTCCCATCTACTGTGCCAAGTACGGTCTAAATCGGTCTATAACCTGATATAGCTCCCATATAAACTGATCTCCCGATTTGACTTCTTGAGTTCTTACAAGCCGCTATTTTTATCCGATTTCGCTGAAATTTTACATATAGTGTTCTGCTATGACTCCCATCTTCTGTGCCAAGTACGGTCCAAATCGGTCAATAATCAGATATAGCTCCCATATATTAGCAGATTCCATGGTGGTGGGTTCCCAAGATTCGGCCCGACCGAACTTAGCACGCTTTTACTTGTTATACCCTCCACCATAGGAGGGGGGTATACTAATTTCGTCATTCTGTTTGTAACTCCTCAAAATATTCGTCTCAGACCCCAAAGTATATATATTCTTGATCGTCATGACATTTTATGTCGTTCTAGCCGTCCGTCTGTCTGTCGAATGCACGCTAACTTTCGAAGGAGTAAAGCTAGGCTCTTAAAATTTTGCACAAATACTACTTATTAGTGTAAGTCAATTGGGAGTGTAAATGGGCCCAATCGGTCCATGTTTTGATATAGCTGCCATATAAATCGATCATGGGTCTTGATTTCTTCAGCTTTTAGAGGGCGCAATTCCTATCGATTTGGCTGTAATTTTGCACGTGATGTTTTGCTATCACTTCCAACAACTATGCTAAATATGGTTCAAATCGGTTGATAACCTGGTATCTTGAGCCGTTAGAGGACGCAACTCTCATCCGATTTGGCTGAAATTGTGCATGAGGTGTTTTGTTATGCCTTCCAAGAACTGTGCTTAGTATGGCGCAAATCGGTTTTTAACATGGTATAGCTGCCATACAAACCGATATGGGATCGTGATTTAGTTTTATTTTAGATTATTTAATTTAATTATACCCTAGAGCACTACAGCGTACTATAACTTAGTGAATTTTTTTGTATTACACAGATGGAACAGCGATAGACTCATTGATAAGTATACCGATCGACTCAGAATCACTTTTTGTTTCGATTAAGCTTATCCGTTTGTCTGTCTGTCCATGTGTGTGTTCAAACTACAGGTCGCAATTTACGTCCGATCGTCTTTAAATTGGCACATGCTTTTTTTTGGAGTAGAGACGGAGTCTATTGAAATTGGAAAAAATCGGTTCCGATTTGGGTATAGGTCCCATATATATGTTCGTCCGGTCATTTCTTAACCGATTCTCTCGAAATTTGGCAGGAAGGATTTTCTCTTGACTTTCGACATAACCAGTGAATTTTATAGAAATCGGTTCAGATTTAGATTTAGCCCTAATCTGAAAGGGTGAAAGGCTGTTATATTTTTGGCAACACTGGTTTAAACAGCTCACGCACGTATCGCGTTTTGTTTTACTCTCAAACATCTTCAGTTTGGTTAATAATTTAACCATAAATCGTCTGACAAACAAAAAACGCTTGCAAATAATTGAATTTTATTATCAAAATGCGGGCTTTGTTAAGAAAGTTCATCGCGTGCTTCTTCCATTCCATCGACGAAGCTAATTTTTGGCTCAATGGGTACGTAAATAAGCAGAATTGCCGATTTTGGAGTGATGATCAGCCAGAAGCATCGCAAGAGCAGCCAATTCACCCAGTGTCACAGTTTGATGCGGTTTATGAGCTGGTGGCATCATTGGACCGTACTTCTTCAAAAAATGCTGCGAATCGTAACGTAACAATGAATATGAGCGCTACCGTGAGATGATATCCAACTTTTGTTTTTCCAAAATGGAAGAGCTTGACTTGTATGAGATGTGATTTCAACAAGACGGTGCCACATGCCACAACAATGGACTTATTGCGAAGCGAATTCGGTGAACATTTTTTTTCACGTTCGGTAGCGTGCGATTTAACGCGTTTGGGGCATTGTTAAAGCTTATGTTTATACAGACAAGCTTGCTTTAATTGACGCATTGGAAGACAACATTGAAGCATTTATTCGTGAGATATCGGCCGAAATGTTGGAAAGAGTATCCCAAAAATTAGACTAAGGGATGGACCATTTGAGGCGCATTCACGGTCAACATTTGCATGAAATAATATGCAAACATTAAATTATATGGACTGTAGTAACGATTCAAATAAAGATTCTATGCATTTCTCTGAATTTTATGCTTTTTTCTAAAGGTTTCTTATAGTGTTAAAAAATCACCCTTTACATATATATATATACATATCGATTTTCACTCCTAGAGCCATTGTAAGCACATTTATTGACCAGTCTTGCCAAAATTCTTCACAATGCTTTCCTAGGTGATTTCCACAATATTGGTGAAATTTGGTCGAAATTGGTTCTGATTTAGAAAGAGCTCCCATCTACATGTTCGTCTGATTTCGAGAAATATTGCAAAAAAGTGCTCATTTATTAATAGGCAGGATTTACTCTTAACTCTCGACATTACCGGGAAATTTTGTTGAAATCGGTTCAGATAGCTGCCATATATGTATTTAAATCGCCCGATTTTCACGTCTAGAACCATTGCAAGCGCATTTATTGACCAATCTTGCCAAAGTTTAGCCTAACGCTTTCCTCGATGCCTACCACAATATGAAGTTTGACCAAAATCGATTCAGATTTAGATGTAACTCCCATATATATGTTCTTCAGATAGTGGGTAATTTTCAATAATGTTGTTCTATTGCAATGGTCTGCAAATATTTCCTATTTGGGTGGTGTTATGGGGATGGGATGGTCTATGGGGCCCTTTTCCCGAATATTGATATCAGATTCGTGCTTTACTTCCAAAGACCTTTCATTTCAGCTCCATATTGCTATGGTCGCAAATTTGTCCTCTTTGGGGGATGTTCTCGGGGATGGCGACCCCAAATACTTGGTCCCACATCAGGATATCACATTCGTATTCTACACTCAAATACCTTATATGTAAGCCCATATATTGCCTTGGTCAGTAAATAAGTCCTGTTTTGAGGGTGTTTTGGGGAAGAGGTGGACCCCCAGAAATTTAGTCCCACATATGGATATCTGATTCGTACTCTGCTCGCAAATACCGTTCATTTGAGTCCCATATTGCCATGGTCGGTAAACATGTCCGATTTAAGGGTGTTTTGGGGGTTGTCCCCCAAACACTTGGTAGGTTTTGGTGGTTGACCGGCTACCCGTATCGCTATTTCCAAATAGACATGCATTTTTATCAGCGGTATTCGTCAAATGGATAATACTGCTTTACATACCAACCCGTTACAACCCCTTCCCAAATTGAGCAGCAGACGTTTTGAACAAACAAAAGACTTTGTAGCAGGCAGCCTGCTGGTCTGAAATGTCAAACATTTTGCTATAACAGCCGACCTACCGCTGTAATAACAGCAAAATTAACCACTAACCATCAGCAGGCATGGTCTGCTATTATCAGCAGACTTTTAATTAGGAGTGTAGCAGTGTTTTAGTCTTATTTGGTTCTTTCTGACCATCAACATTTTTCCGCAGAACTGGTCTTCCTCTTTTCAACCCGAGAAAAACATTTTTATCGAATGATTCATTTCTGAAGTAATTTTACTTCACCCCACTGTAAATGGTTTAAACTTTTCCAATTTTCTTACTAAACACTCGCCTATCGCATGCCCCTATGCGGTTCGTTTGAAGGTCTGCTGGTCGTCATACATTAACTGTAAAATTGAAAGCAAAGATGGATGGTCATATTTCCTGAGTTTTCTTTGGCTTTGCCACACATGTATTTGCCAATTCCAACAGTCTCGTTGTATTTTTCTTAGCCATACATAATTTCATTCAGTAACCCAAACACTGGGTAAACGAGAAGAATTTTAACCAGCTATGGTTTCCTGAAGGCCATCACTTATCGGGTCATAGAAGGACCAGAAACCAGAAAAAAGGAAAGTTTTCTATTTAAACTCTAAAGAATTTTTTCAAACTGGCATGGGGGGTTGCCTTTGCTTAGGGGTAGGAAGAGTAGATAAACGAATGGATGGATAGTCGGATGGTTGATAAGTGTTCCAATGCTGCTAGTATGTTGCATGCATAATGGATTTGAAGTGGTTTGTTTCTTTGAGAAGATTTATTATCTTTTGTAAAGGATTTCAAATAGTTCTTGTTGGCAGTTGGTAGTAGCCATATTCTTCATCGTCTTAACAGGTATGAAGTAAATGTCAACATTTGAATGTTCATTCGTTTTGGTTTAAATGGATGTCCTTAGCTGGGGTCTTTGATGATAATGGTTAACAAATGAGGGCTCAGATGAAAAGATTTTAAAGAGGTCTGACTATGCTGCAAGAATTAATTAATCTTATGTTATCCCAACATCGAAAAAGCATTTGAATACCATAGAACGATTATTTTTATTAAGCATTTTTGAGTTCTTAAAGAAATTGTGAGATAAGTCATAAGTCATGAAAACCCGTAAGGCAAGACCGGGGCTAACTGCATAATATCCTACACCTACCCTATAAGTACGAAACGGGGGCTATATCTAATTCTGAACCAATTTTTATGGACTTCGGCGGATGTTTTCAGGTGGGTTATTAAACGATCCTTATCAAATTTCAAGCAAATATATTCAAATTCAACTACTGTTGACAAATGACAACAAATTACCCTAAATCTGACGAATATATATATGGAAGCTATATCTAAATCTGACCCATTTTTGAACAAACTTTTCAGATATTGTGGTAGTCGTCGAGGAATGCGTTGTATACAATTTTGGCAATAAATGCGCTTGCAGTGGCTCTAGCAGCATGGCCGATACGGGATAACTATGGGCACCACAATGGCTGGAACTTTGAGCTCGTTATCACGGGAAGCTTAACTGAAAGCTACCGGGCGCGTCCACAGATTGTGGATGGTGGAGAGCTCCGTTTTCATGCGGAGCAGCTGCAAATGCGGCCGCGGGCAGTCAGCGATTTTCGAGAGGAGAGTCTCAGTGAGGGCATGGGTGGCACTGGCTCTTATATTTTCTACGAGCGCCTAGAGAGAGAATATGACCGCTGCCCCGCCCATGATATTAAAATCGTTCTGGAAGATTTTAATGCGAAGATAGGGAAGGGAGACATTTTTGGTTCAACAGTCGGAAATTTTAGCCTCCACGAGATAACGTTCAGTAATGGATTGAGGCTGAAAGATTTCGACGCGGCAAAAAACATGGTAGTTAGTAGCACGCGATTTCAACATAAAAAAATGTCAGCCAATTCGAATAAGAATTGCGCCCTTTGTGGGCTCAAGAAGTAAAATAGAGAGATCGATTTATATGGAAGCTATATCAGGCTATAAACCGATTCAGACCATAATAAACACGTATGTTAATGGTCATGAGAGAATCCGTCGTACAAAATTTCAAGCAAATCGGATAATAATTGCGACCTCTAGAGGCTCATGAAGTCAAGATCCCAGATCGGTTTATATGGCAGCTATATCAGGTTATGAATCGATTTGAACCATATTTGGCACAGTTGTTGGATATCATAACAAAATACTACGTGCCAAAATGCATTCAAATTGGATAAGAATTGCGCCCTCTAGAGGCTCAAGAAGTCAAGACCCAAGATCGGTTTATATGACAGCTATATCAGGTTATGGACCGATTTGAACCATACTTGGCACAGTTGTTGGATATCGTAACAAAACACGTCGTGCAAAATTTCATCCCAATCGGATGAGAATTGCGCACTCTAGAGGCTCAAGAAGTCAAGACCCCAGATCGGTGTATATGGCAGCTATATCAGGTTATGAACCGATTTGAACCATACTTGGCACAGTTGTTGGATATAATAACAAAACACGTCGTGCAAAATTTCATTCCAATCGGATAAGAATTGCGCACTCTAGAGGCTCAAGAATTCAAGACCCAAGATCGGTTTATATGACAGCTATATCAGGTTATGGACCGATTTGAACCATACTTATCACAGTTGTTGGTTGTCATAACAAAACACGTCGTGCAAATTTCGTCCCAATCGGATAAGAATTGCGCACTCTAGAGGCTCAAGAAGTCAAGACCCAAGATCGGTTTATATGCCTGCTATACCAGGTTATGGACCGATTTCAACTATATGTGGCGCAGCTGTTGGAAGTCATAACAAAATACCTAGTGCAAAAATTCAACCAAATCGGATAAGAATTGCGCCCTCTAGTGGCTCAAGAAGTCAAAACCCAAGATCGGTTTATATGGCAGCTATATCAAAACATGAACCGATATGGCCCATTTACAATACCAACCGACCTACACTAATAAGAAGTATTTGTGCAAAATTTCAAGCGCCTAGCTTTACTCCTTCGGAAGTTAGCGTGCTTTCGACAGACAGACGGACGGACGGACGGACGGACAGACGGACGGACATGGCTAGATCGACATAAAATTTCACGACGATCAAGAATATATATACTTTATGGGGTCTCAGACGAATATTTCGAGTAGTTACAAACAGAATGACGAAATTAGTATACCCCCCATCTTATGGTGGAGGGTATAATATTCACAAAGCCACATGGCTGTCACCCGATCAAAACAAGAGAAACAAAATCGCGTTGTGATAGATGGAAGGCATTCATCCAGCGTGTTAGATGTACGATCGATCCGTGGAGCGAATATAGATTCGGATAATTACCTTGTTGCAGCAAAGGTTCGTACCCGTTTGAACATGGCGAGGAAAGTACGATCTGACACTGCACGGAAGCTGAACATTGAAAAGCTGCAAACACAACAAATGGCAGCGGCATACTCCAGTCGACTGACCCAACTGCTTGATGAAAGCACTCCTTGTTCTGATGATATAATGGCGCTGTGGCAAACTGTTGACCACTCCATGGAAAATGCTGCGAAATCCGTACTTGGGTTCCGGAAGCCTCCTCCAAGAAACCCATGTGTCGAGATGCTACTGAAGAATGCGGCATATAGAGCAACACTGCAATCAGTAGCAACGCGCCAGATGAAAGAGAGGTATCGGGAGAAAAGAAATCGAGGAGAAGCGTCTATTCCTTAGAAAGAAAAATAAAATGGAAAGACGTGAGTGTGAGCCAATTGAAAAGTACAGAAGTTAGAATGAAGTTCGGAAATTCTACCAAAGAATTAAACATCAAACCGATGGCTTTGGTGCAGGCACATCCTCCTGCAGAGACAAAGAAGGAAATCTGGTAACTGACGCAGTTAACATGCTGAGGATGTGAATAGAACATTTTACCCAACTGTTAGTGTCCGACGTTGGCGGCGAAGAGGATACCGCAGAACCAATCTCTGATGATGGTATAGAATGTTTACCTCCTAGTCTGAACTACAAGGCAGCAGGAGCCGACGGGCTACATCGGTGAACTAGTTGATGAGGAGAAGATTGCGTGGGTGATTCGCACCTTCCAGCTGTTTAAATCGGACGGATCAGGCGGGATTATCCTATAACTTTCGCGCTCTGCTTTTGTTTTTTATGCGCGCACATGGTATGTAACTCCACCTTTAGACTGGAAAGTATCCACCGAGTGCTCCTTTTCGGATCAATACAGGATAGGTTTTCAGGCTGAGCACGAGAGGGGAGGAAGAAAGCCGTATAGGAATCCGAGGAAGACAAACTGGGATAATTTCAGGGAACATCTGCGGGGGCTTGGACCCACTGGAGGCCTATATCAGACGAAAGGGAACTGGAGTCCGCATTGGATCTGGTTACGGAGAGCCCTAATGAGAACTTTCGGAGGGATGTCCGGAACGGGTACCGCCGCTTAAGACTAACCAATCATGGCGAAAACCGGAACTAAAGCAAATAAGAAAGGAAAGTAGAAGACTCTCTAACAAGGCGAAGAGGAGAAAACGATACAGGGCTGGGACGAATATCCTGAGGACCTGGGTAGTTCAAGGAAGAGACGAGGAGAGCGAAGAGAAGTTCCTGGCCATACTGCCGGAGAAATAGTGGGCCCTAGTGAAGAATCCAGATTGCGCAAAGTGCCCTTCGAGATTCCTGGCACGTCAAGCACTCTGAGGAGAAAAGTGGACTCAAATCGAGAACAACCAGGACCACCATCTCCTAGCTGACGGAGTCTCATTTCCAGGCAGACAGGAAGAGGATGCCGATCAACATGTCCTCTAAAGGACGGAATCCATAGAAGACCTCATCGGTGAACTCGTTGACGGGGAGAAGATAGCGCAGCACCTTCCAGCTGTTTAAATCGAACAGATCAGACGGTATGATCCAGGCACTGTTGCAAGAGTCCCTTGGCTGCCATGGCTGAAACAAATTTTAAGGCAAGTCTGGCATTATGCTTCATACCAATGGCATTAAGGAAGGTGGTTAGTGTTATTCATCCCCAAAGCGGGAAAAATAAACCATAGTTTATAGGCCAATCAGTCTATCATCGTTTTTACTTTAAACACTGGAAAGACTGGTTGACCTGAAGGTAGGGATACCGGAGAATTTGCGTGGGGCATAACATGCATGCCTCAAGGGGAGGTTGGTGGAGATGGCCCTACATGAGGTGGTACGAGAGAACGAGATGTTTCTCTAATAGAAGGAGTACACGATGGCGGCCTTCCTTAATATCGAGGGGCATTTAATAACTTGGAGATGGGGTCGGTACCTGCCGCCCTGGATCACACGGGGTGCCTCCCAGTGAAGGGATAATATGCTTTGCGGCGGGATTATTAATGTGGACTGAAGGCGGGTGACAAGAGGAACGCCTCAAAGAGCGATGTTCTCGCCGATTCTCTGAAACCTGGTGATAAACAAAATCCTATAAAATCTCAACGGAAATGGGGTGAAAAAATTGACATATTCGGATGACGTCGTTCCATTGGTTCGAGGCAGATTTCTGTCGAAAGAAAAGGTTACTGTGGAGGGTATAGAGATGGGCTATGAAATATGGATTTAGAACCAACCCAAAGAAAACGAAGTTGGTGCTCATCACTCGGAGATATAAGAAAACGGATTCCTGACTTCCATTCAGAGGGATTTTCGGTAGAAAGTGGGCAGTTAGCCCGAAGATGATATGCTTGATATACACGGCAATTGTGAGAGCAGTGCTGACATTTGAAACACTGTTATTGTGGAAGGCTGAGAAGAAAATACACGGAATTCAAAAGCTACAGAGACTCGCAGGCTTTGGATTCACGATAGCGCAGGTTGGTCTGGAGGAGATAATAAATTTACAACTTGTTGAGCTATATATTCGGTGCTGTGTCACTAAGGTAGTGCTTAGTCTGAGGAAACTTGGTATGTTGAAAGAAGGCGAACACGGCCTTTGCTCCATTCTGGAGACTATGGATGTAGGAGGTACGCTGAGGAGGGTATCAGACTACCTATCTACAAGACCGTTTCGGGAGTGGTTGTTCCCGATTCGCTTGCCTGGAAGGGAGGAGTGGGAGACAGATGTTGTGTTTGAGTTGGATGAGACCTTGATTTTAACTGAAGGCTCCAGGATGGAGTCAGGGACGGGATTGGGGTTTACTAGGAGACACTCGAAATCGGTATTTCAATTACATTGCTGGCCAAATGCAAGTTATTTCAGGCAGAGGTTGGTGCCATTACGTTGGCCACAAAGGAGATCCGGAGGATGGGACATTAGTGGACAATTTGGCGGACCTCAAGGCCTTGGATTCAAGGACGATAAGGTCGAAGAGCGTGGCGTTGTGTTCGGGGCCTCTAAACGGGATCTTTGTTCATGACGTTGATGGCCTGAGTTCCCGGACACATTGGTATTTTGGAAAGAAAAAGGCGGTCGAGTATGCCAGGCGTTCAGCGTCATAGGCGGACATGCCAACTTCTGAGCTACGGTGGCCTCCAAAGTGAGACAGCTGTTTTCGAAATAAGTTTTCTTATTTGTATCTTGTTCCCATTAGCTGCGAAATTTCGTGTTGCATGGTGTGTTCAAAGTGATTTTGGCAAATATATTTTTAATGACTTTTACCAAAGTTAATGTGAACATTAATAAACAGCCCTTTTCGTTAAAGTTTGCAACTTTTTGTCATTTATTTAACTTCGTATTGAGTGTTGTACGAAATGTGTGGTGTTATATGTGGAACAGCATGAGACTGCTAACCAACCACAGCTAACCAATTCTTAATTACAAAACTTTCATTTGATAATGATAAGTTTATCTACCCCCTCCAACAAATATCTTTGAAAGTTGCCTAAAAACAGTGGAAGAAAACAATTATGCATTTCTCCCCCCATATATAGACTCTGTCGTAGATTAAATCACGTTCTCGCACTTGCCCAGACAACCATAAACAGTTGCAATAACCCCCGTCATAAGGAATGTTGCGAAAATTATTTTAATGCGATTTTAATAAAACGCATGCCAAGCGCTCATATCCACAACCAAATTCGTTATAACCAATTTTTATTTAACCCAAAGGGAAAAAGTGAAGCAACAAGAAGAAAATAGTAATAATTCAACATCCTACCAGCATTCCAACCCCTGTACAATATCGTATAACCAACAACAACAAAAAAAAAAGGGATGAAAACTTTAATGAATAAACAAAGGAACTCAATGCAAGCAATATTAAAAATATTTACCCAGACTTTTGTGGAAATACCACCGAACTTTTTGGTTATTACATTAAGGATTTTGGGTTTTTTTTCTGAAAACGTAATTGTTTTACGCACGAATACGTTTTAATGAAAAGCAATACCGACAGTGGATGTTGCAGTCACGGCAGCTGAAGTTTAAGTTTGTTTATTGCGTCTATTCTTAATAAAGGGAAAAACCAAAAACAGATTAAAAATAAATGCGTAATACAAACATGATTTCAATAAATGTTAATAACGACTGATCCAAAACCAAAGGTTCGTATTCACTAAAAATCTAAACTGTGCCTAGAAGCAAAACTTTAAAACCATATAACAAACAACAAGTAAAAAGGCGTTAAGTTCGGCCAGACCGAACTTTGGATACCCACCACCTCAGCTATATATCTAAACCAACTTTCATCAAAATTCGGTGAAAATTGCATATCTTATGTCCCATAGCAGTTATAACGAAATATGTTCCGATTTGGACCAAATACTAGTAAGTACAAGTCATTGTTCAATTGTGTGTAACAAAATATTGGTCTAAAAATAAACCAATTTGAACCATATACAACATGGATGTCGAAAAGCCTAACGTAAGTCACTGTGACAAATTTCAGGGGAATCGGATTATAAATGCGCCTTTTATGGGGCCAAGACTTCAAATCGAGATATTGGTCTCTATGGCAGCTATATGCAAATCTTGATCGATCTAGACCAAAATGAAGAAATATGTGGAGGGGCTTAACTTAACTCTCTGTCCCAAATTTCGGCAACATCGGACAATAAATGCGAATTTAATGGGCCCAAAACCATAAATCGAAAGATCGGTCTATATGACAGCTGTATCCAAATCTGGACCGATCTGAGCCAAATTGAAGAAGGATGTCGAGGGGCCTAACACAACTCACCGTCCCAAATTTCGGCGACATCGGACAATAAATGCGCCTTTTATGGGCCCAAAACCTTAAATCGAGGAATCGGTCTATGTGGCAGCTATATCCAAATCTGATCCGATCAGGACCAAATTGAAGAAAGATGTTGAAGGGCCTAAGACAACTCACTTTTCTCACTATTTCAGCAAAATCGGATAATAAATGTGGCTTTTATTGGCCTAAGACCCTAAATCGGAGGATCGGTCTATGTGGCAGCTATATCCAAATCTGGACCGATCTAAGCCAAATTGACGAAGGATGTCGAAGGGCCTAACACAACTCACTGTCCCAAATTTCAACAATATCTAATAATAAATGTGGCTTTTATGGGCCCCTAAATCGGAGGATCGGTCTATATGGCAGCTATATCCAAATCTAGGCCAATCTGGGCCAAATTGACGAAGGATGTCGAAGGGCTTAACACATCTCGCTGTTCCAAATTTCAGCAAAATTGGAATGGGTCTAAGACCCTAAATCGGAGGAACGGTCTATATGGCAGCTATATCCAAATCTGGACTGATCTAAGCCAAATTGACGAAGGATGTCGAAGGGCCTAAGACAACTCACTGCTCCAAATTTCAGCAAAATCGGAAAACAAATGTGGCTTTTATGGGACTAAGACCCTAAATCGGAGGATCGGTATATATGCCAGCTATATCCAAATCTGGACCGATCTGGGCCAAATTGACGAAGGATGTCGAAGGGCCTAAAACAACTCACTGTCCTAAATTTCAGCAAAATCGGATAATAAATGTGGCTTTTATGGGCCTAAGACCCTAAATCGGAGGATCGATCCATATGACAGCTATAACCAAATCTGGACGTATCTGAGCCAAATTAACGAATGATATCGACAGGCCTAACGTAACTGACTCTCCCAAATTTCAGCAAAATCGGATAATAAATGTGGCTTTTATTGGCCTAAAACCCTAAATCGACGGATTGGTCTATATGGGGGCTATATCTAGATATAGTCCGATATAGCCCATCTTCGAACGTAACCTGCTTATGGACAAAAAGAGAATCCATGCAAAAATTTCTGCTCAATATCTCTATTTTTAAAGACTGTAGCATGATTTCAATAGACAGGCGGACAGACGGACGGACATGACAAGATCGTCTTAGATTTTTACGCTGATTAAGAATATATACTTTACTAGCTGACCCGGGCCCGCTCCGCTGCCCCTTCTTTTACTTTATATGAACAAAAGTTCCCTTGGAATAATTATTTTCGACAATTAAAGAGCTTTTAGTGAAATGCCATGCTACGAAAATAGTATATCGCTTGACTTACAGTCTGAGTCCCATATCTTTATTGGTCTTCGAATTTAAGTTTGGATATAAGGTGTACTCCATTCTTAAAACAATTTATTTCAGCCCGATATTCCCATGATATCTGATTTAGGGGTATTTTCGGGGGTGAGATGGTCCCCAAGATACTTGGCCCTGAAAAAATATCATCATCGTGCTCTTCTCTCAAATACCATTTATTTAAACCCCATATTGCTATTGGTTGAGGTGAGTTTATACGATGAGGAGTCCCTTTAATTTCAGCCACATATTGGCATGGTCGAAAAAATTTTATCCCTTTGGGGGTGTTTTGGGAAAGGGATGATGCCCTAAATACATGGTCCTACATTTGGATATCAAATTCGTATTCTACTCCCAGATACATTTATTTGAGCCCCATATTGCGATGGTCAGTAAAAAATTGCTGTTTGCGGGGTATTTTGGGAAAAGGGTAGACTCCCAGTAAATATACCCCTCAATACTTTTCATTTAAGCTTCACATAGACTTGGTCGGTAAATATCCACGATTTGAGGTGTTTTGGAGATTGGGGTGGTCTCCCAAATACTAAGCCCGGAAAATATATCAGCAACGTGCTCTATTCTCATACATCTATATATGATTTATTTGAACCCCATATTGCCCTTGCCCTCAAAATTGGATATCGTTTCGTTTTCTATTCTCATTCAAACCCCTTATTGCAAAAGTCGGCAAATATGTCCGGTTTCGGGTATTGGCCCTAAAAATCATAAATATTTAGTTACACTCTAAGTAAATAAGTCCTGTTTGGGGGGTGTTTTGGGAAAGGGGTGGACCCCCAGAAACGTGGTCCCACATTTGGATGTTAGACTCGTATTCTACTCGCAAATATCTTTCATTTGAGTCCCATTTTGCCATGGTCGGTAAATATATCCGATTTAGGGGTGTTTTGGGGCTTGGGGTGGTCCCCCTAACACTTGGTCCAACAATTGGATATCAGGTACGTTTTCTTATCCTAAATACCTTTCATTTGAGTCCCATATTGTCGTGATTGTTTAAAATATATGTTTAGTGGGGTTTGAGGTGGGTACCCCTAGGTACCCCATCCGAAATTTGGACACCAAATTATTATTTTTGGTGTACTATATGAGAGCACACAAAATTTCGCTTAAATCGCACCACCCATCTCTGAGATCTGACGTTTCTGAAAATTAGGGTAAGGGGGAGGGTTCGCCCCCTCTTCAGATATCAAAAAATGTAGTACCCTATACCCCACGGGATCATTATGCACCATCTGTGAAAATTTCAAGAAAATCGGTTCAGCCGTTTCTGAGTCTATAAAGAACACACAAACAAACAAACCTACAAACAAACACAAATTGATTTTTTTATATATGAAGCTAGGGTCGGAAATGGATATTTCGATGTGTTGCAAACGGAATGACAAAATGAATATACCCCATCTTTCGGTGGTGGGTATAAAAATGTTTTAGAAAGTAAACAATTAGTGGTGGTTATAAACATCCACTACGAATTTTGTCCGATTTGACAGAAATTGAGCACGTACTCAATTCTACCAAATACGGTCTATAAGCTGATATAGCTCTCATATTAACCGATCTCCCGACTTGATTGCTTAAGCCCCTGAAAGCCTCAATTTTCATCCGCTTGAGCTACATTTTTGAATGTGGTGGATTCTCAAGAACACATTTCGAACCGAACACTGATTTTGGTAATAAAATTCAATGATTTGCAAGCGTTGCTCGTTAGTAAGTCTATTCATGATGAAATGTCAAAGCATACTGAGCATCTTTCTCTTTGACACCATGTCTGAAATCCCACGTGATCTGTCAAATACTAATGCATGAAAATCCTAACCTCAAAAAAATCACCCTTTATAAAAATCAATTTGTGTTTGTTTGTAGGTTTGTTTGTTTGTTTGTATGTTTGTGTGTTCCTTATAGACTCAGAAACGGCTGAACCGATTTTCTTGAAATTTTCACATATGGTGCATATTGACCCCGTGGTGAAAGTAGGGTACTACATTTTTTGATATCTGAAGGGGGAGCGGACCCTCCCCCTTGCCCTAATTTTCAGAAACACCAGATCTGGGAGATGGGCCGTGCGATTTAAGCGAAATTTTGTGTGCTCTCATATAGTACTCTAAAAATAAAAATTTGGTATCCAAATTTCGGATGGGGTACCTAGGAGGGCTGCCCCACCCTAAAATCAACCAAACATATATTTTGACCAATCACAACAATATGGGACTTAAATGAAAGGTATTTAGGATAAGAAAACGTATCTGATATCCAATTTTCGGACCAAGTGTTAGGGGGACCACCCCAACCCCCAAAACACCCCTAAATCGGACATATTTACCGACCATGGCAATATTTGACTTAAATGAAAGGTATTTGCGAGTAGAGTACGAATCTGATATCCAAATGTGAGACCACGTTTTGGGGGTCCACCCCTTCCCCAAACTGGACTTATTTACTGACCATTGGAATATGGGGCTTAAATAAAAGGTATTTGAATGTAGAATACGAATCTGATATCCAAATATGGGACCAAGTGTTTGGGGGGCCGCCTCTCACCAAAAACATCCTCCAAAGGGGACAAATTTACGACCATAGCAATATGGGGCTCAAATGAAAGGTCTTTGGGAGTAAAGCACGAATTTGATATCGATATTCGGGAAAAGGGGGCCACTCCACCCCCATAACACCACCCAAATAGTAAGTATTTGCTGACTATTGCAATATGAGGCTCAAATAAGAGGGTTTTTAAAGTTAAACACGAATTCGATATATATTTTCAAGGTCAACTCACTGAGTGGCCTCCCATGCCCCAAAACACCCTCCAAGCCGGTCATTTTTGCCGACTATGGAAATATGGGGCTCAAATTAAAGGTATGATGGAGTAGACCCCGTATCTGATATCAACATTAGGGGCCAACTGTCTAGCGTACGTCCCACCACCATAACAACCCCCAAATAGGACGTATTTGCTCACCAAGACAATTTGGGTCCTAAAGAGAGTGGAGCTAAATATTCATAATTTTTAGGGCCAATACCCCAAACCGGACATATTTGCTGACTTTTGGATGTTTTTTGCATGGAGTTTAAATGAGATTAGAAATCGAATTAGATTCCCTATTTTGGGACCATGTGTTTGGGGAACGCCTCATCCTGCAAACTCCTCTTAAGCCTAGGGCAATATGGGGTTTAAATAAATGGTATTTGAGAGAAGAGCACGGTGCTGATATTTTTTCAGGGCCAAGTATCTGTTGGACCATCTCTCCCCCGAAAACACCACTAAATCAGAAATCATGAGAATATCGGGCTGAAATGAAGTATTTCAAGAATGGAGTACACCTTACATCCAAACTTAAATTCGTAGACCAATAAAGATCATATGGGATTCGGATAAAGGCCCTTATATTATTAAACTCTTAGTCAAGTTAGCATGGTATTTCACTAAAAGATCTTCGAAAATAAATATTCCAAGGAAACTTTTGCTCCATATAAAGTAAGAGAAGGCGCAGCGGAGCGGGCCCGGGTCAGCTAGTAGCTCCCATATAAACCGATCTTCTGATTTTACTTCTTGAGCCCCTGGAAGCCGCAATTTTTATCCGTTTTGGCTAAAACTTTGCATGTAGTCTTCTGTTATGACTTCCAAAAACTGTGCAAGGTAGGTCCGAATCGGTCTGTAACCTGATATAGCTCACGTATTAACCGATCTCCCGATTTCACTTCTTAATTCCTTACAAGCCGCGATTTGTGTCCGATTTGGCTGAAATTGAGCACGTAGTGTTTCATTATGACTTCGAACAACTCTGCTAAGTACGGCCTTAATCGGTGTATAACATGATATAGCTTCCATATAAACCGATTTCCCGATTTCACGTCTGGAGCCCCTGGGAGCAGTATTTTTTCGATTTGGCTAAAATTGTGTACGAAATCTTCTGTTACGACTTCCAACAACTGTGCCAATTACGGTCCAAATCGGTCATTAACCTGTTATAGCCTCCATATAAACCGATCTCTCGATTAACCTCGATCGGTACCTAGAAGTTGTAATTTTTGCCTAGTTTGGCAGAAATTTGTAGGGTTATGTAGGGTAAAATTGTGCCCCTTAAATTTAAATTGCGGAATTTTTAGCAGAACACATTCTTGCTAGTTTTTTTCTTGACAAGTCTTTTGTTCCTGCATCTGATACTAGTTCGACTTTGGCAGAGGTCTTTTGTTACCCACTGAGCTTCTTTGTAAATTAAGTTTTCTGTTTTTGCTTTCCTTGTTCTTCATAATGAGAAAGAAAGAAAAGAAAACAAAAAACACTAAAATGAATTTAATAAAATTACATTGGAATTATGAAGAATGTTGAGAGTTATTTGCAACTGTTTTTGTTTTCTTTCGCATCCATGGTATTAACAACAATAACCACAATGCCGTTCCTCTGTCAAAGTGAATGCTGTATGAATGAGACTTTGGAGTGGGGAGAATTATTGAATTATAATCCATTGTAGAGAGAAGCTTATACTAAGTTCTATTCGTGGTTGCTTTGTGACTATGAGAACAAGTGCACGCAGCTTGGGTTTAATCAATTAAACCGCATGTGGTAGCCCATGTTCAAAATCCACTCTCCTTAATTCTTCACGGCGCTATAGATGAAAGTATATTCGTATATTTCACATTTTGTGGTCCTTGGCGTCCTGCTGTTTCGCGCTCTTCTATTATGTTGGCAGTTGGTTTTTTTTTCGGTGTTGTTGTTTTTCGCTCTTATGTACTTTCGCAGCATTGTATGCACGCCACATTTCTTTACTTTTTTTTGGAATTATCGCATAGCATTCCATGGCAGCTTGATTACAGAATCAGGCGGTGAAGCGGTTTAGTTAAAAGCATCCCACTGCGCTTATAATTGTAAATGTTTCCCAAACTACCTTTGTTTGCCGTTTTCTTATCTTTGTTTTGGACTTGAATTGTACGGGATTTTGCACATAATTTAAGCAAAAAAATTTGGAAAAAATGTTGTCATCAGCAAGATTTGAAATTAGAAACTAAAGTGCCGTGGCTGAGATAATATAGAATGGGTTTCTCGAGTTTTTGCTGATGATGTTAAAATATGTCTAATATGAAGCTATATTTCAATAAAATTCAAAGTTTATATCGTAGGCGTAACAGTTTAAGATTGCACTTGTTTTGTATACCCGCCACCAAATCTTCAGCAACAACTCACTCACTCAACTTGGGTCGTTGACAAGGAAAACTGGTTAATAACAAAAAAAGCAATTCGCCAAGTATTGGTAAACTTTGTACGGCCGGTGGCCTCGCCAGTTGAGCACCATACAGTGGAAGAATATTCAGACCTTCCAAATGTTGCTCTACGAACTGCGACGGTAGGTGTCTTTAGGTCTTGTGTGGACCACATTTATCAGGAGTCAAAAGCCCTACTCATGCGAGATACAATTAAATTTTGTCTTCTGGGCTATTGTCGCAGTAAACCACCATTTTGTGGATAGGGATCCAACGCTCAGAGAAATCCCGTTGGATATTCATGATTTAGAGCGAGATATTCAGAGCTACAAGGAGAAAACTATAGATCAAACAGTTGTCGTGCTCCCGAAGGAACCCTGCTTTGCTTGGAGGGGAGGAAATGAACTGACGGGCGCTGGCTGCTGGCGTTCGAGCACCGGCTGTGGCTCAGTCGAAAAGGGCGCGGTTCTTGCCAGTTCACCTCCTCCAAAGCAGGTGACAAAAAAACAAAAATCAACCAGCTGATGGAGGGACACTGATACCTACACAACAACCATGAACAATACTAGACAGACACACACTACCATGTTGACACCACTTAGCATTCAGCTGGTGTCTGGACGCACCCACCCCACCATGGTGCCCTCTTGCGTCATAATCTATGAGGACACCCCAAATACACCTGTTTGTCCTGGACCGGTAAGTTTGAGCTACCCTTTTTCTTACCTGCTTTTTAGCCTTCCATATTCATAAGATAAAACTGAACTATTTCATGTTAAAACGTTATAAAATTCCAGTTTTGGCTTTATTGCATTTTCGCAGTAGCTAAATTCTAACAAATCTTTATAATGATGATTAAATGAATAAACAAAAAAAAACAAATAGGAAGATCGAATGAAGCAATTCAAAAATCAATTTAAAATATAGGTTGATTCAAAATTTCATGTCCTAAATTCAATGACAAAAAAAAATTATATATATATATATATAAAAGAAAATGCTTTCAGTTCAGCATTTAATTCGTTTTCTTTTCTCTCTTCTTCCTTCCAGCAATATGGGTCATCGAATCTTCTTTCTGGTCTCGCCTAGTGATGGCCTTGATGTCGGAGCTGGGATTGCCTAGCTGTAGCACCAGTCCTGCAATGGTACCGACCCTGCTTGTCGTCTACCCTATTTCCTGTCCGTCCGTCTGATGGTAAGTATAATGTTGCTGTAGTCTTATGTAGGTGTTCTTTAAATAAAAGTTGTATTGCTTTCTTTTATAGGATGTTGTTGGTCAACGCTAAAACAAGGTGGACATCTATGATGGAGCAAGGGCCCCCACGTACCTTTTACTGAAACCTTCCTGGCCTATGGGTGAGCTCAACCTAAGCTGAAAGGGCGCTTCCTAATTTCCTGGCGCTAAATAAAATACAAGAAATGATGTCAGCCCTGCCTCAACAACTTTTCTATAATGGTTTCCTTATTTAAAAACCTTTATTTTCAGAAGTTTTGTGTCAGGTAGCTGTCTGTCCGTCCGTCTAAGTCAAGCGTATTGTCCTGTTTTATGTATGGGAAAAGGGCTCTGATAGAGGGTACCTTTGGCGTTGTCGGCTGACCAACGCTGTGCTGTTATCGCCTGGTTGGCTGATGTTCCAACGTCGGGACAGTGGAGGTGGAGTTTTGGGTTTTTTAAGTATTTACTTTCTTCGTTTTATCTTATTTATTTACAGATAACTTTATTTTCCTTTCTTTTCAGGTTAATGTTTTTTTTTCTCTTTTCAGGTATCGTTTTCTTTTCAGGTGTTTAGTGTTTTCTTCCCTTACAGGTTTTTACGTTCCTGTCTTTTTCTTTATTTATTTCCACTTGGGTCTCACTCCACCTCCGGTAAGCTTGCTGTCCATAACCAAAAAGAACGCTTCATCTTGGGGACTCTAGCCAGCTTGGCTTTGGTTGGTCTCCATCATGAAGTTGGTCTTCCAGCCGGCACCAACAAAACATATGGGGGCAGCCATAATGACAGGTTGGTGTCAGCTGGTTGTCTCCCTCTCCCTGATGAGGGCCAACCATAGCCAGTAGGTGTCGCTGGAGTAAGGCAAGTCACAACCAGGTGGCGCTGTAGCGCCATTATTCGGCGCACACCACAAACCCAACCACCCTGCCGATATTCCTATCAAAGGATGGGAGGGAAAAAGTGCGGTTCCCACTGGATTCCTGTTATCTGCAATCCCTATCTTTACGGCGCTGTCGAAACGGAAAATCGCACGGAACTGTCGTTCAACCATTTGTAGCAACAAAAAAACATCTCTTTCCGGTGGTATTCATCAATAAAAATGATCCGATCAATCTTCTCGGACTCCTTATATGAAATTCTAGCATTCCCTGCCGATTAAAACCGTAGTTTTCTAAAATCAATTACAACCAAACATGACCTGAAGTGTATACGCCCCACTATTGCGACAAATTTGCCGCCTGTCAAAAAGCGTCTGCCGCTTTCATTGTGAACCGCGCTGGCTACGGTATGAATGGCAGCACTTATTTACGCCGATCATTTTAATGAATGGCCGCTGTCGTTCATAATTAAATGAAAAAAAAACCAACACAACACGGACCGGCTGCTGATAAAAATTAAAATGGATGAAAAAAAAGGGTAAGTATTTAGTGACTAAAACGAAAGTGACAGTGAAAAGTGTGTAAAAAAAAATCTGTGTAAGAAGATATTGTGTGTGAAAGAAAGGGGAAAAAATAATAAAAAACTATTGTCCACTGGGCCTAAAAAGGTTTTGTGCATGTACGTGTGTGTGCGTTTTTCATGAATGGGCCAATTCGTTGTACAATTACCCATAAAACAAAATAACACTAACTGAAAATAATAACAAAAACGAGAGCTAAAAAGCTCCGAATAGCCTTAGACATAAAAGAAAATAATTTAAAAAACTTTATTGAAAATTGATTTAAGGAAAATTCTCATTGAAATTTGGTCTTTATAATCAACTTTATTAAAATGTTGTCGTTAGAGAAAATTTCATTCGATATTTCGTCTTCTCAAAATTTCAAAAATCCTTCAGCAAACCTTTTTCAGCCACTGAAAAAGGATACGCTGCTAGATTTTTGACCTCACCTAAGGCTTATCTAAAAATTTTAAAATGGTTTACGTTTATAAAAAAAAATAACCGCCTAAACCGGTTTTTTTTTTTTTTTAATCTCAAAACTCAAACCGGCTCTTTAAAAAGTTAATTTTTCGGATAGTTCGATAACCGGTTTTAGGAAAAAAAAAAAAACGGTTTAGTGATCACCCTCTAGTAAGAACCCTTGAAGCTCGCATAGTATGGCGAAACTTTTTTTGGAAAAACTTCAAACTTTCAAAACCTCTTAAACATAGGATTTTATTCAGGTCTTATATCTCTTCGGGCACACATCCAAAAGATGAAACCGACCACCACCAACCAGAACACTATCCAGAGCCACCGATACCGGATACGATAACCCATCAGGTACACCGCGGTGAGTCTTGATACTTGTTCTCCCCCATCTCTGACTCAGCTTCGATACATACCGATAGCTCCGAGGCCTTGTTGATCACAGCTCACGATCCCGTGGCATAGTCCAGACGGATACTTAAGCGTCCGCAGCAATGCGGTGTTTAGCGAGATGAGCTGAACCTTGCGCCAACGACAGACATACTTGTCTTATCCCATAAATGTATACATTCCCGCTCGAGTCAGACAGCGGGGAGCTTCCCATCGTAATCTTGTTTTGGAATCTCTGAAGACTGCTCTGGTGGCAGGTGTTAGGTGAAATCTCGCGGATGAGTCATGGGCTTCCAGACCTCCTGTTCCTCACTTAAAAAAAAAGGTGTTCTATTGTTTTAGGTCCTTGGCGTGATAAACGCCAATTAGTTTACCCCTAGTATCCTCTATCTCATAAAGGCATCTTCCTATTGAGCGCACTATTCTGCACTTCAAGTACTTTCTGTTCAGCTTCGCATTAATATTCTTGCTGAAATCGCTTAACTGGTGGTTTCGACGATAAACTTCTTGGCCGGGGAAAAATTTAACTACTCTGGCTCTCGTGTTGTACTTCTTGGCCCTACCTAGGTAGCTCTTTGCCATGTTCTTCCTGAGCTGTTCCCTGATTAACTCTAACTGCGTAGCCTTAGGTAAAGCCGTATATTCTGGGTCTTTCAGTGCGTCCAGCTGGCGAGCCACTCTGTAGACACTTCCGTGTGTTATCATACTTGTCCCGAACAAGGCAAAGTATGGTGTCATCCCGGTGGAAGCGTGTACAGATGACCGAAGCGCGCATTCGATAGCGGTCAGGTTCTGGTCCCAGTCGCGTTGATCATCTTTTAAATAGGATCTTATTGCCGCCAAGATGGACTGGTTGACTCGCTCTGAAGCATTAGCTTGGGGCGAGTACAAACCAGTCTTGAAATGTCTCACGCCGAAGGCGTCAAGGAATGTAGAAAAATCATTTCCGGTGAACTGTTTCCCGTTATCGGACATAAGTGTCTCGGGCACCCCGAACTTATGAAAAACCTCTCCTGTTAAGAACTTGATGACGTTGCGAGATGTAGCTTTTGACATGGGCTTTAGGAGCACATATTTCGATAGGTGATCTAAAACAATAAATATAAATGAATTCCCCGATTTAGATCGGACATATGGGCCCAGGAAATCGACATAGATCTTTTGGAAAGGCCGATCGATCTTCACCTCTTCACCTATAGGCTGTTGCATGTTCTGGTAGTTAGGCTTTGACTCCTTGCAGGTGTGACATCTTTGTATGTAGGCTCTGACTTGGGCACTCATATTTGGCCAATAATATAACTGTTTCAACCGCTTCAGCGTCTTGTGGAATCCTCCATGCGCTGACGAAGGCGGGTTGTGGGCCTTAGTAATGGTCTCGGTTGTTAATTCTTCGGGCACCCAAAGTTTCCAAGCAAACTCCTCGGACGGCAAGTCTACCGCCACCGGAATTGTCCTTTTGTAAATCCGACCCTCTTTCACTCTTAAGTCTGGGAAGGCTTCTCCGTTTTCCTCTATTACGCGAATTTTCTCCAAGTAATTGTCAGCCTTGAACTCAGGTGCTTCCAAATCCACTGCACTGCTGAACTCCAGCTCGTCCATGTTGTACCTTGAGAGAGTGTCTGGCACTACATTTAGACTCCCACGTCTATGCTCTATGTCGAAGCTATGCCCTTGAAGCAGTAAACTCCACCGAGCCAATCGTCCACTCAACTCCTTATTGGACATTAGCCACTTCAAGCAGGAATGGTCTGTTATTACTGTAAAGGGCATAAGTTCGACATAGGGCCTAAACTTCTTAAGAGCCACCACTACTGCCAGGCACTCTCGCTCCGTAACGGAGTAGTTTCTTTGGGCCGAAGTCAGCTTTTTGGACACGTATGCGATTGGATGTTCTCCACCCTCTTCATCCTTCTGGAACAACACCCCGCCTACGCCAACATCCGAAGCGTCACATTGTATGTAAAAGTGTTTGTCAAAATCCGGGTGCTTTAATACTGGGCTTTTCGTTAGGGCTTCTTTTAATCGGCAAAAAGCCACTTTGGCTGCGTCACCAAACTCAAATGTCTTGCCTTTCTTCAGGGTGTTAAATATCGGCTCTGCGATGGTAGCGTAGTCCGCAATGAACCTGCGGTACCATCCGGTCATACCGGTGAAACTTCGCACCTGTTTGGCGCTCTTGGGGTAATCAAAATCCATAATCGCTGAAATTTTTCCTGGGTCCGGTCTTAATTTGCCTTCACCCACAATGTACCCAAGGTAGCGCAACTCCCGAAAGCAAAACTTCGACTTTGCGACGTTTATGGTCAGGCCGGCGTTCGTCAACAAATCCGCCACTTGACGGAGAAGGACTAGATGAGTTTCAAAGTCGGGGGCGACTATCAGCAAGTCGTCCAAATAAACGAATACCCTTTCACGGAGATGCGCTGGAATCACCTTATCCATCAACCGGCATAGCCTCTGGGCTGCGTTGCACAGCCCAAAAGGCATGACTGTAAAATGGTATAAGGGTCTTCCGGGAACCGTAAAGGCAGTTTTCTCTCGGCTCTTTATATCGAGTGGGATTTGCCAGAAGGCGTCCTTCAGGTCCACACTCGATATAAAATGTGTATCCCCAAGCCGGCTAAGCAATCCCTCAATGTTTGGGAGCGGATAAGCATCCTTGACAGTGAGGACATTGAGCTTTCGCGCATCCAGGCATAATCTGTTCTTGACGCCCTTTCGGACCAAGGTTACAGGATTATTCCACGGACTTTGGCTAGGCTCAATGACCCCCATGTCAAGCATTCTGTCCAGCTCGGCAAACATCAAGCGTTGCACAGCTGGAGAAACGGGGTAGTGCCTTTGCTTCACTGGTTCCGCATCTGCCGTGTCAATGGTATGCATTTCTAGGGACGTCTTGCCCAAGCCCCGAACCTCAAAAGATGGAAAAAAGCTAATGACATCGGCGAGCCTTCTGTCCTCCTCAACGCTAAGACGATGACGGGATGGATCATTTGTGTCTTCCTCTTCTTCGTCACCTAGAGAAAGACTTTCCACACTAGCCAAAAGATTGAAGGCCTTCATAAAGTCGACACCCAAATATAAGGCTTTACTCAAAGCAGGGACTAAAAAGAAATCAATTTCCTTTTCTAATTTCTTAACTCTAACCTTCAGCCTAATCCGGCCCAGTACCTCTAAGGGTGTACCGTCTGCCGTGTGAACTGCGGCGCTATACGCGTAGATTGGAACTCCAGCTCTTTCTACTCTACCTAGACAATCTTTGCCCAAGCAACTAACTGTGGCTCCGCTGTCCAAGAGCCCCTCAACTTCCTCATCGCCAATCTTAATACGCATGTATAGCCTGGTGTCTTCCCCCTCATACAATCGGGCTGCCGCTATTTCCTTCCTAAGCCTTTTTCGGTCTAAGTATCTGTTTCTTGCCCTTTCGACTTTCTTGCTCATCTTCCGGCTTTCGGGTATGCTAAAGATTATATTTCGAGCTTTTTGATACTCCTCCATTCTGCTACTCCAAGGTTTTAATTCTCTAATCTTACAACCATTCTTGAATTCATTATTTACTTCATTGCTTAAACTATTTTCACCTTCACCCTCATCTAAATCTATGATATCCTTATTCCTACTTAAAATAGTTATTTTGGCACTTTCCTCTTGCAATTCGGAGGAGACATTAACTACTGGGGGTTCGCAAAGTGCGGGCGCGTCTCCCCCTTCGTCGTGCCCGTCTGTCGGTTTCCCTTGCACCTAGGACAGTTTGGTTTTACCACATTCTCCAAACCACAACCATAGCAAAACAAACTCCTTGTGGTTGATCTGCAATCCATGAAACCGTGGCCCTTTTCTCTGCAATTCCAGCAGATATAATTGTTTTGCCTTGATATAGCTTCCACCTCAAGCTCAGCGTCTCTTTCTTCATATTCTAACTCACTCACTCGAGGAGCAAACTGTTGCCGATGCGCCATGGCCGCCTGCCTTTGGTTAGTTAGCAGAAGCTCTGCTTTGCGGCATTCCTCTCTAAAATGTTGTAGGCCAAACATGCGTATAGGGAAAACCAGGGCTGCTAATGATGATTTCAGATTCCCCTTCATCATTTCTACCAGCATTTGCTCTTGTAGAGGCTCTCGCTGCTGGTTCCGCAATCGTAGCACGGCGTTGTAAAAATCTTCGAACGACTCATGCGGTGCCTGTCGACGATCCATCATTTTCCGCTGCACGTCAAAATCGCTTTCGAATTTGCGGAACTGGCTGAGAAAGGCCTCTTTCAAATCAGGGAAGCTCTTGATGCGTCCTAGTCTTCGCTGCATCCAGTACCAGTCTTCAGCAGGGCCATCCAAGAGCTGGGGAAACTTTACCAGCACTTCATCCCAATCACATGCAAAATCTTGACGGAGCTGCTCGAGCCGGAACATAAAATCTTCGGCCGTTATCGATTTTGAAGTTCCATCGAACTTCAGCCTCCATTTCTCTATGTCCACTTTCCTCGGGCTTGCGCGCATTGGCGCGTGTGGACACTCAGGTGCTTGGAATCGGCCGGGAGACATATGAGCTGCTGCTGGATGTGACTGGATTGGTGGCTGGCTGTACTGGTAATCTCCACCATATTCCATTTCAGCTGCTGGTTGTCCTCGCTGGTGAGCTGAAAACACTGGCCATTGACTCTCTGCCGCTGTGCCATATTGGCGTTGTTGCACTGGCTGGGCGCTTTGTGGATGTGGCGTTATCTGACAGGCTTGCCTTGCATGACCTACAGGTGGTAGATGCGGTCTTTCTGTGAGGACTACATGCGTTGCCGCCAGTCCGATTGGTTGTTGATCACTCGCCTGTATTTCTCGGTTCGCTCGCTGGTCAAAACCCTGCATGGTAGGACCTCGGGTTCCTTCCAATGTTTGATGGACCAACTGCGGAACTAACAACCGCAGCCTTTCATCCAAAAGCCTTACAAGCTCCATCTGCCCCACACCAATTGCAGAGTTTATAACTGCGTTGAGCTGCGCGTCTGCTTGACTCTCTTGACACACAGTGGCGTGCTCTTGACCAGTTCCTGCTTGGTCTCCCTGTTCTCGTCGTTCCCGCTGGATTGTTCGCGCTGTTATGCTGCTGAAATTCGGTGTTTCGGGAGTTGACTGACCCAAAGAAGAGCCAGAGGTGTTCGTTTCGGATGGAGCTGGAGTCGCCACCGCGGAAGTTACCATCATGGGAGCCATGGCTGTTGTTGTGGTTGACACCGTTGCTGACGGGACCGTCGTGGTTATGGTTGTTGTTGTTGCCATCGCTTCGCCGTTTGCAAGAGTAGTTGCGCTCGAATAACTATTCGCTCTTGTATTCACCATCTAACCCTAAATGTTACTTCAAAAATTACAACTAAATAAATTCTCTGCTTCTTTAAATTCCTACAGGTAATCGGATTACCAGATCCTGTAAAAACTATGTGTTACTAACAACAATTCAATTTATAAAGAAAAATGGTAGCTCTCCCTCATATCATCCAGGACAAACAAAAAACATGGTAGTATGTGCAAACAAACATAAAACAGAAATCTCCAAATAAATTCTGAATCTGTCTTCTTCTTATAGGTTAAAATCTCGGTATCAGGAAATTGAAAAGACCGGGTTTGTGTTTGCCAACAAACCAGCCTGTCGGCTAATCGGCGTGAAACAACGTCCCTACTTGCCGGACTCAACAGGAGAGCCGGTCTATTGTCCTGAAGAGAGGACTGGCAAACACAAATTGGGCTATTGCAGTGCTATTGAATGAAATGGATGTTTCCTGTTCCATCTCTATGGCCACAAGGCTATGTCGAAGGCCATCCATACATACTGCCTACTACAGACTCAGTGTCGCACATAAGCAATGGGCAGGAAACTCTGTCACAATTATATTCTTCGCTTTCCTTGGGGCTTGCGACCAATGTTGTATTAAAACATTAACTGTCGAGACACACAAGTACACTCACAAAGGACACATCGTAACAGCCACTATAAAAAAAAATGAAACGGTCACCCGAATTCTCGGGCCCCATGTTGCGGGCGCCATTCTTGTCGTGCTCCCGAAGGAACCCTGCTTTGCTTGGAGGGGAGGAAATGAACTGACGGGCGCTGGCTGCTGGCGTTCGAGCACCGGCTGTGGCTCAGTCGAAAAGGGCGCGGTTCTTGCCAGTTCACCTCCTCCAAAGCAGGTGACAAAAAAACAAAAATCAACCAGCTGATGGAGGGACACTGATACCTACACAACAACCATGAACAATACTAGACAGACACACACTACCATGTTGACACCACTTAGCATTCAGCTGGTGTCTGGACGCACCCACCCCACCATGGTGCCCTCTTGCGTCATAATCTATGAGGACACCCCAAATACACCTGTTTGTCCTGGACCGGTAAGTTTGAGCTACCCTTTTTCTTACCTGCTTTTTAGCCTTCCATATTCATAAGATAAAACTGAACTATTTCATGTTAAAACGTTATAAAATTCCAGTTTTGGCTTTATTGCATTTTCGCAGTAGCTAAATTCTAACAAATCTTTATAATGATGATTAAATGAATAAACAAAAAAAAACAAATAGGAAGATCGAATGAAGCAATTCAAAAATCAATTTAAAATATAGGTTGATTCAAAATTTCATGTCCTAAATTCAATGACAAAAAAAAATTATATATATATATATATAAAAGAAAATGCTTTCAGTTCAGCATTTAATTCGTTTTCTTTTCTCTCTTCTTCCTTCCAGCAATATGGGTCATCGAATCTTCTTTCTGGTCTCGCCTAGTGATGGCCTTGATGTCGGAGCTGGGATTGCCTAGCTGTAGCACCAGTCCTGCAATGGTACCGACCCTGCTTGTCGTCTACCCTATTTCCTGTCCGTCCGTCTGATGGTAAGTATAATGTTGCTGTAGTCTTATGTAGGTGTTCTTTAAATAAAAGTTGTATTGCTTTCTTTTATAGGATGTTGTTGGTCAACGCTAAAACAAGGTGGACATCTATGATGGAGCAAGGGCCCCCACGTACCTTTTACTGAAACCTTCCTGGCCTATGGGTGAGCTCAACCTAAGCTGAAAGGGCGCTTCCTAATTTCCTGGCGCTAAATAAAATACAAGAAATGATGTCAGCCCTGCCTCAACAACTTTTCTATAATGGTTTCCTTATTTAAAAACCTTTATTTTCAGAAGTTTTGTGTCAGGTAGCTGTCTGTCCGTCCGTCTAAGTCAAGCGTATTGTCCTGTTTTATGTATGGGAAAAGGGCTCTGATAGAGGGTACCTTTGGCGTTGTCGGCTGACCAACGCTGTGCTGTTATCGCCTGGTTGGCTGATGTTCCAACGTCGGGACAGTGGAGGTGGAGTTTTGGGTTTTTTAAGTATTTACTTTCTTCGTTTTATCTTATTTATTTACAGATAACTTTATTTTCCTTTCTTTTCAGGTTAATGTTTTTTTTTCTCTTTTCAGGTATCGTTTTCTTTTCAGGTGTTTAGTGTTTTCTTCCCTTACAGGTTTTTACGTTCCTGTCTTTTTCTTTATTTATTTCCACTTGGGTCTCACTCCACCTCCGGTAAGCTTGCTGTCCATAACCAAAAAGAACGCTTCATCTTGGGGACTCTAGCCAGCTTGGCTTTGGTTGGTCTCCATCATGAAGTTGGTCTTCCAGCCGGCACCAACAAAACATATGGGGGCAGCCATAATGACAGGTTGGTGTCAGCTGGTTGTCTCCCTCTCCCTGATGAGGGCCAACCATAGCCAGTAGGTGTCGCTGGAGTAAGGCAAGTCACAACCAGGTGGCGCTGTAGCGCCATTATTCGGCGCACACCACACAGTGCAACGGGCGATGAACAGCTGCCGCATGAATTTCGTTCTTGGAAACCAACCACCAGTCATAGTACCTGAAGAAGTTCACTTCCTTCGGCAAACCACAATAGTTGTGGCATATTTAAATTTAAAACTGGGACTTACTATCGGCATGAAAACTTGGACCACACGAAACGGTCACCTGTTCGCCTGCACAGCTAATTTCCATATTAATTCCATTTGCTACCATATTCGCGTAAAAGAAACCTCCTCCAAGACGCCGAGTTCCTGTATCTGAATATTTTTAAAAACCTAGCAAACGATAAAGGGGCAAAATGCTGTTACAACAACAATAACAACCTCTTCAAATCGCAACTATCTGTAATTTTTATCGTTAGGGTAAAGACTGTGCTTAGTAAAGTTCACATCGGTTCAAAATCTGATATAGCTGCCATATAAAACGATCTCCGGATTAGTCTTCTTGAGCATTTATAGGGCGCAATTCTTATCCGATTTGGCAGAAATTTGCAAATATTGTTGAGGAATGACTTCTAATAACTGTGCCGAATGTGGTCTAAATCAGTCCATAACCTTAACCAATCAATTTGGGTATTAATTAAGACTTCTGGGGGGTTCAAGAAGTCAAATCCGGGGATCGGTTCATATGGGGGCTGCATCAGTTAATAGACCGATCGAGATCATACATCGCACGGATATTGGAAGCCTGAACAGAAGTCAATGTGTCAAGTTTCAGCCAAATCGGTTAAAAATTGAGACTTCCAAAGGTTCAAGAAGTCAAATCTGGGGATCGGTTTAAATAACGGCAATATCAGTTTATAGATAAACTATGATCTATAAACTAATAAAAAAATTGCCATGCTATTAAAGCTATATCAGGTTATAGACCGATTCAGGCCATACTTGGTTTGGATGTTGGAGACCGTAATGAAGTCGTTGGCAAAATTTCAGCCAAATCGGATAAGAACCTCGAAGATCGGTTAATGTGGGAGCTAAAGCAGGTTATAAACCGATTTAAACCATATTTGGCTTAGTTCTTGGTAGATAAAACAAAACACTTCATGCAAAATTTCAGCTAAATCGGATAATAATAGCGCACTATAGAGGCTGAAGAAGTCAAGATACCAGAGCTGCTTATATGGCAGCTTTTTCAGGTTATAGACCGATTTAGACCATACTAGGCACAGTTATTAGATGTCATAATAAAATGCTACGTGCAAAAATTCAGCCAAAATTTATTAGTTCAAATTTTCAAGAAAAATGCAAATTTTCGCCTATGAACATTCCACTAAGGAACAGGGGCAAACATTTCAGTGTCAATGAGTGCAGTTCGATTCAAGTTTAAGCTCAATGATAAGAGGCCTCTTTTTATAGCCGAGTCCGAACGGCGTGCCCCAGTGCGACACCTCTGAAGAGAAGTTTTACATGACATAGTACCTCACAAATGATGCCAGCATTTGAGGGGAAAACCACCGCTGAAAATGTTTTCTAATGGTCTCGCCAGGATTCGAAGCCTGGCGTTCAGCGTCATTGGCGGACAGGCTAACCTCTGCGCTACGGTGGCCTCCTCCATGCAAAATTTCAAGAGCATAGCTTAAATCCTTCGAAAGTTAGCGTGCTTTCGACAGACAGACAGAGGTACGGACGGGCAGACGTACATTTCTAAATCGCCTCATAACGTCAAGACGATCAAGAATATGAATATTCTTTGTTTGGTCTCAGATCAATATTCCGATGAGTTACAAACGGTATGACGAAATTAGTATGCCCCCACCCTATGGTGACGGGTACAAAAACAACAGAAGGAATTTTCTTATATTTTCACATATGTTGCAGAATTGTCCTGTGGTGAAAATAGGATACTTAATTTTTTTCGCCATTTTGCGAAATTTTATTCGTTCTTATTATAGTAACCAAAAACCAAAAAATTGGTACCCAATGATTAGGTCGGGAGACTAATGGGACCGCCGCACCTATATATAGAATAATCATGACAAAATGGGATTCAAATAAAAGGTATTTGAGAGTAGGAAACGAATCAGGCATCCAATTTTGGGAATGAGTGTTTTAAGGACGGACCCAACCCTTAACCGGTATACACATTTATAATTCCCTACACATTTATAAATTCGAGCAATAAAAAAATATGTATGTATATGAGAGCTATATCTAATCTGAACCGATTTACAAACCGATCGGTTGAAAATTAAATTGTTGTTACTACGGCCATATAAGTGCAAGTCCGGCGATAAATATGTTGGGTGCTACATCCAAATCTGAACCGATTTTGATGAAATCTCGCAGATATGTTAAGATCATTAACAATACATCCCGTGCCAAATTTTGTGGAGGTCGTCTTAAAATTGTGTATATTATAGCCTTATAAGTGTAAATCGGGCGATACATATATATGGGCGCTATATCCAAATCTGAACCGATTTTGATGAAATTTTGCGGATATGTTGAAATCAGTAACAAACCAGTCTGTGCCAAATTTTGTTCAGATCAGTTGAAAATTTTAGCTACTACGGGCATTTAAGTGCAAATCGGGCGATGCATATATGTTAACATCAAAGATGTTTGCTGGGATGTCAGCCAAACAAAAAATTCTTTATATTGGATTTCGATACCAAAAAATTGCTGATTCTATTGATTAATTCATTGACCGCTGTCAGTCAACATTGTCCGCCTGCAACAACAAACAGTGAACCATCATGATTTGTAAGCAACAATATGAAATGGTAATGGTAATGAAATGTAAGCATTTCTACAGCTAACGCAAGGGTCAACAATCCGTATCCACCAGTACCGCAGGTCAACAGCAAACACAGCAAAGCGGGTAACCTGACACCTCATGACGACAACAATAACAAAATCGTCAATCAGCAAGAAACCAATAGCAGCACCAGCAACAGCACCAACCAACAGCAGCAGCGCCAACAGCAGCACCAACCAACTTCAACCTAAGTTTAAGATTTTTGATTCAGTTCTGTAAAAGCACTCAAATTAATAAAAACAGAAATTTAGTAACTGTTAACTGGCGCCCAACAATCCATCAACGCACCCGGAGGCTGTGACCAAGGACCAAAAAAACACCCTAGAAGACCACAGAGGCTGTAGCTACAACTACCGGCTCAACACACGTCAACAAGTAAGCGGACGATTCTCCAAGTAGATTTAACGAAAGGACAACGAAATCGCCTCCATGGACGTATGGAAAATCTTTATAGGGATACATTTGTAAGTAGGCAGTGAACAAAAAAAAAAAAAAAGTTGTGAATCGTAGATTTAATAATTAAGAAGAATTTAAATACAAAAGTGAAAAAAATGTGAAAACTCTGGTAGAGAAAAAAATTTTGGTGAATAATTAAAGAATTTAAAAATTGTAACTTCAGGAAATAGAAAAATCAATAGAATTAAGAAAAGTTGGAAAAAGTTAGATTTAATAATTAAGAAGAATTTAAGTACAAAAGTGAAAAAAATGTGAAAACTCTGGTAGAGAAAAAATTTTGGTGAATAATTAAAGAATTTAAAAATTGTAACTTCAGGAAATAGAAAAATCAATAGAATTAAGAAAAGTTGGAAAAAGTTAGATTTAATAATTAAGAAGAATTTAAGTACGAAAGTGAAAAAAACGTGAAAACTCTGGTAGATAAAAAAAAAAAAAAAAAAAAAAAAAAAAAAAAAAAAAAAAAAAAAAAAAAAAAAAAAAAAAAAAAAAAAAATTTTGTGAATAATTAAAGAATTTAGAAATTTTAACTGCAGGAAATAGAAAAATCAATAGATTTAGGAAAAGTTGGAAAATAATTAGAAATATGGCTAACCCAAATGGTGACTTATTGAGACCCCCAATCCTTAACATTCCCAATCCACCGCCTCCTCTACCTAATGGTAATATTGACATGGATAGAATACTGCGGGCATGTGTAGAACAGTCTAGGCGCACGGTTAGGGAAATACTAAACCCTAACGCAGACATATCCGGTGTTGATCAGCAGATAGAAGAACGTTTTAGGGGAGAACTAGACGATCTAGATAGGATCCCTGACATAGTCAGATGCCTCAGGGAATTCTCCGGTAATCCGGGAGAATTTAGTTCGTGGAAGAAGAGCGTCGATAGGGTCTTGCAACTCTATGAGGCATCAAAAGGGACCCCTAGATATTTCGGAATATTGAATGTGGTTAGGAACAAAATCATTGGTAGCGCGGATGCCGCCCTTGAGTCATATAATACCCCATTAGATTGGAGTTGTATTTCCCGGTGTTTGACTCTGCATTATGCAGACAAAAGGGATTTGTCAACTCTCGAGTACCAAATGTCTTCACTGATTCAGGGACAGAGCACAGTTCAGGACTTCTACCAGAGCGTCTATGCGCATTTGTCATTGATAATGAACAAATTGGCTTGCATGGATATGGGTAGGGAATCGTTGGATATTATGACCCAGACTTATCGGGACAAAGCCCTGGACACCTTCATAAGAGGGCTTAAAGGCGATTTACCAAGATTACTGGGAATTAGGGAACCAACCGACCTTCCTCAGGCACTACATTTGTGTCTGAAGCTAGAAAATCAGCAATATAGGACGCAGTATGCTAACGCTCATATGAAAACGGATAAGGCTATGGCCCATCCGCAGTATCGCAACCACGGGCAACCGCAAGTTTCACATCATCCTCTTCCCACGCATAACTTCCAGAGTTACTCGCCTGCACGTTGGCAAGTGCAGCAATATGCTAACCAAATGACTCCACGGCAACTTTATGCAGGTAATTCCCCACAACTAATGCCTCCACGGCAATTCTACACTGGTAATTCCCCACCACAAATGCCTCCACGGCAATTTTACACCAGCAATAACATACCGCAAAGACCGACGATACCGAAGCCACAACCCAGGCCAGAACCGATGGATATAGATCGGTCTATGCGTACGAACACAGTTGATTACGTGAACAGACCTGGACAGGGTAATAGGTTTATGGAGAAAAGACCGCTCAGTCAGTCCTACCAAGTGCATCGACCTCAAAAGATGCAGAGGAATTTCAATATTGAATCCGAACAGGAGGATAGTCATCAGGGTAGTCAGGCAGTATCTTACGAAGAGACAATGGAGAATTATGAAGATGAGGAGAAGCTTCAACCCTTCGAGGACTATCTCGAGAAATATTATGATAGGGGTGACACCGAAGCGGACGACTTTGTTGATGTGAATTTTTTAGACTAGCGAACTCGTCCTTGCCCTATATTGAATGCAGGATGAGTTCAGGCCGTATATTGAAATTTTTGATAGATACCGGTTCAAATAAAAATTATATCCAGTCCGATTTAGTAAAGAATCCTACCCCTAATTTAAAAAATTTTTTCGCTAGATCTGTTGGTGGTAGGACCGAGATCACTCACCATACATTGGTAAGCGTCTTTAACGAAGACGAGAATCCCTTGACGTTCTTTATTCTTCCAACATTGAAGACTTTCCATGGCATCATAGGTAATGACAGTTTGAGGGAGATGAGAGCTGTCATTTATACGTTTGAAAATTATGTGGTTTTCAACAATAGGAGAAAAATACGCCTCAAGCAACAACTTTCACAATCCATTAACACCATTGACATTAGAAATACGCACATGTCTGAACGACAAATAAACGAACTTAATGTCATTATCAGGCAATTTAAGGGTTTATTTAGTGACCCTAATGAAAAATTGACGTTCACTACGACTGTTGTAGGTGAGATAGAAACAAAGAATGACTCTCCAGTCTATTCACGTTACTATCCGTATCCAATGCATTTGAAGGACGAAGTTGAGAGCCAAATTCAGGAACTACTAGACGATGACATAATCCGACCATCCCGGTCGCCCTACAATTCACCGGTTTGGATTGTTCCCAAAAAGGCAGATTTTTCGGGAAAAAAGAAGTACCGTTTGGTTATCGATTACCGTAAACTGAACGATATCACTATTCCAGACAAATATCCGATACCCAATATTAATGAAATTTTACCGCAACTTTCGAAAAGTAAATGGTTTTCAGTAATCGACTTAAAAAGTGGTTTCCACCAGATACCATTAAAGGAAAGCGATATGAGAAAAACCGCCTTTTCGGTTAACAACGGTAAATATGAATTTACAAGGCTTCCGTTTGGGTTGAAAAACGCCCCTTCTATTTTCCAAAGAGCCTTGGATGACATATTGCGGGAACATATAGGGAAGATATGTTTTGTCTACATAGATGACATTATCATTTTTGCAGAAGACGAGGAAACGCATTTGAAGAACCTGCACACTGTTTTCCAGACCTTAGAGGGTGCTAACCTGAAAGTTCAACTGGATAAGTGTGAGTTTCTAAAAAATGAAGTGGAGTTCCTAGGATTTCTGATATCCGATTCGGGAATTAGAACTAATCCAACAAGAGTAGAGGCCATAAAGAATTTTCCACTTCCGAGAACCCTCAAAGACCTAAGATCTTTCCTTGGACTTTCGAATTTCTACAGGCGCTTCATAAAAGACTACGCTAAAATAGCAAAGCCTCTAACTTTGCTTTTGAGGGGGGAGAAAGGTCGCGTCTCGAAACACATGTCTAAAAAAATTAATGTTGATCTGGATGAAAATGCGATAACAGCATTCAATAAACTGAAAGATTCATTAATTTCGGAAGACGTTTTATTGGCATACCCGGATTTCGGCAAGGAATTCCAATTGACAACAGACGCTTCAAACTATGCCCTTGGAGCAGTGTTATCGCAGGATGACAGACCCATCATATTCCTTTCTAGAACTCTCCAAAAGTCCGAGGAACACTACGCGACTAATGAGAAAGAATTGCTCGCAATAGTATGGGCCTTGAAGTCATTAAGGAATTATCTCTATGGATCGGCCAAGATGAAGATCTTTACGGACCACCTTCCCTTGACATACTCTTTGAATAATAAGAATTCCAATTATAAACTTAAAAGATGGAAAGCCTTCCTTGAGGACTATAAATATGAACTGCTGTATAAACCAGGGAGCACTAATGTTGTGGCTGACGCCCTATCAAGAATCCCACAAGGAGTGTCTCATATAAACTCCTTGACGGCGACACAGCATAGTGACGAAAGTTCACCCCAGGACTTAATACAATATACGGACGCCCCATTAAATGCTTTTAAGAATCAAATTATAATATCTCAAGAAGAAATGACGTCCTACAAATTCGATACAATTTTTCCACAATACCATAGACACACACTTGAGTTATCGGACACATCCGAGAGCAACTTATTGGACAATCTAAAAAAATGCTTGAACCCGTCAGTAACGAATTGTATTAAAACTTCAGATGAGATTTTAGGAAAACTTCAAGAGATATTTAGCACAAACTTTGGCAGATATAAAGCCAAATACACTAGGACAATGGTGCAAGACCTTACGAACGAGGATGAACAGGAGGAAGAAATTATTAGGGAACATGAGAGAGCTCATAGAAACAGTTCCGAGAACAAAGTACAATTGCTGAAGAGATTCTACTTTCCCAAAATGAGTGCTAAAATAAAGAAAGTTACCAAACTATGTAAAATTTGTAAAGAGAACAAATACGAACGCCACCCTAATAAGATTATGCTTCAGGAAACACCAATCCCTGAATTCCCGGGACAAATTGTCCACATAGATATTTTTATAACAGAGAGGAAACCAGTCCTAACCGCTATTGACAAGTTCTCTAAATACGCCCAGGCGAAGGTTTTGCAATCGAGGGCTACTACGGATATAAAGGAACCATTAAGGGAAATACTTCTAGCATTCGGCATGCCCGAAATAGTGGTTATGGACAATGAAAGGTCATTTAATTCTTCGGCAATAGTATTCATGTTGGAAAACCAATATAATGTAAAAATCTTTAAAGTTCCCCCATACGCTAGCTACGTCAATGGACAAATAGAGAGGTTCCATTCGACACTGACCGAGATTATGAGGTGCATCAAGGCAGAGAATTCCCCTGATTCCTTCTCAGAGCTCCTTCATAAGTCTCTGTTTGAATATAATAATTCGATTCATTCTACCACTGCACGAAAACCAGTTGAGGCATTCTTTGGAAGACGTGTCTTCACCGCACCCCAAGAACTGGAGAGGGAAAAAATGGAGATAGTCGAAAAACTCAAACAGAAACAGGCGAGTGATATGAGGGTCCATAACAAGAATAGAACAAACCATAAGGATTATGAACCAGGAGATAAAGTTTTCGTGAAGGTTAACAAGAGGCTAGGAACAAAGCTGAGTAAAAGCTATGCCGAGGAAATTGTTAAAGAAAATAAAAATAGCACAATCACTACGGAGTCAGGTCGCATTGTTCATAAGAATAACATTAGAAACTAAAGTAAATTCCATCTTTCCAGATTTTTATCCCTTTTTGCAAAGGCTGAGGTGCAGATTCTAGATTACTCCAACTCACAGATTATTTCTATAAATACTGGTTATGCGAAACTTCAGACGGGATATTTGAAATTAATACATGTTATTGAGACAGAGGACTACCAGAATGTAATTAATACCCTGCAGCAACACCTACGTCAGAATATAAACCAATCCCATCCTCTTTATCCATACCTTCAACATGAACTTACCCAACTTCAGCGTCACCTAGATAGGATTAAGCCCAGAGTAAAGAGATCTCTTAATTTTATTGGATCTACTTGGAAATGGATCGCCGGAAATCCAGATCACGACGATTTCGAGATAATAGAGCAAAAAATTAACAATGTTTTGTCAAGCAATAATAGGCAGGTTGTAATAAATAATCTGTCTCTAAAAAAAATAGATGAACTCACAGAAAATACCAACAAAATTATAAAAATTGTAAAAACCAATGAAAATTTTATAACCATGCTCAAAATGAAAATTGACCTTTTAAAGGAAGAAATTGTTAATGTAAATTATGCCATTCACTGGGCAAAGTCCGGCATAATAAATTCATTTGTATTGTCGAACACTGAAGTGAATATTGCAAAAGAGCTTTTCGAGAAAGATTCAATTCCCTTTGTAAACATAGAAGAAATATTCGAATTCTCTGAAGTAAAAATTGCATCAAATGAAAAATCACTTATTTATATTGTCAATGTACCGACTACGAATTTAGATTCCTGCAGTAAACTCTTGATTAAACCCACTAAGAGTGGGGATCTTATTAATAAAATTGATTATAATGAAATACTAGTTTGTAAAAATGAATCCTATGGGATCCTTAAACCATGTAAATCTTTCAATAATCTGACTGTTTGTAATTTAAATAATGTCAAAAGAATAGAAAAAGAAAATTGTTTGTTAAATCTTTTAAAAAGCGTAGAAGCAAACTGTACTTTATTGAGACATAGCACCACCCCTACAGTAGAGGAAGTCTTGCCTGGGATGATTCTACTAAATCAATTCGATGGTACCATTCTCATCAACGACGAGCAGTACAATCTTACGGGAACCTTCATAATCAAGTTTCAAAACGCTTCCATAACAATTGACAACGAGACATACAACTATTTCCAAACAACGTATGCCGAACCATTACCTGCAATCCTACAACCTAGATCTCCTGGATCAAAAATAGAAGAAGTAACCACTTTGGAATTTGTAAAAAGGATCCATCTAAACAATACAAAAGCGATAGAACTGTTGAACATTAAAAACAAATGGAGTGCGGCCGTGCATTTACTCACAATAGCTGCAGCTCTCATTCTGGTATTGTTCTTGATAAGAAGAAAGCAGCGCCCATTGATTGAAACCGTTAATCTAGCACCTCCCAATCAACTATCAGTTCCGACATCGAATTCAACAAACTTTCCAAGAGACGTACCAAGATTATCTCAGATACCTTACTTCTAACGGTATTACGATCGAGGACGCTCGTAACTAAGAGGGGAGGTGTTAACATCAAAGATGTTTGCTGGGATGTCAGCCAAACAAAAAATTCTTTATATTGGATTTCGATACCAAAAAATTGCTGATTCTATTGATTAATTCATTGACCGCTGTCAGTCAACATTGTCCGCCTGCAACAACAAACAGTGAACCATCATGATTTGTAAGCAACAATATGAAATGGTAATGGTAATGAAATGTAAGCATTTCTACAGCTAACGCAAGGGTCAACAATCCGTATCCACCAGTACCGCAGGTCAACAGCAAACACAGCAAAGCGGGTAACCTGACACCTCATGACGACAACAATAACAAAATCGTCAATCAGCAAGAAACCAATAGCAGCACCAGCAACAGCACCAACCAACAGCAGCAGCGCCAACAGCAGCACCAACCAACTTCAACCTAAGTTTAAGATTTTTGATTCAGTTCTGTAAAAGCACTCAAATTAATAAAAACAGAAATTTAGTAACTGTTAACTTATATATGGGAGCTATATCTAAGTCTGAACCGATATTTACCAAAATCAAGAGCGTTCGTCCTTGAGCCAAAAAATTTCGCAAAATTTCGTGATGATTGGACAACAAATACGACCTGTACTTTGATTAAAAGAATACATGGACTCACAGACGGGCATGGCTAAATCGTATCAGAGAGTGATTCGGAGTCGAACGGTATCAATGGATCTAGCTCTTCTACTTCTTAGCGTTGCAAACAAATGCACAAACTTATAATACCCTGTACCACAGTGTGTAGGGTATAAAAACTCCCCAAATAGGACGTTTTAACCGACCATGGCAATATGGGGCTCAAATGAAAGGTATTTGCTAGTGGAACATGAAACGGATACTCACTTTTGATACTATGTCTCTGGAGGTCCATCCCACCCCTAAAACACCCCCAAACATTACTTATTTACGGACCATGTGAATATGGGACTTAAATGAAGAAAATTTCAGAGTAGAGCACGCATCTGCAGGGCCAAGACTCTGTTTGGACGCCACACTCCCTAAACAGCCTCGAAACCGGACATATTTGCTGACTACAGCAGTATGGGAGTAGAGCACGAATCTGATATCAATATTCGTGACCAAATGTTAAGGGGCCGTCCACTACCATAATACCCACCGAGAAGAACGTATTTGATGGCCTTGACATTCTGGTGCTCAAACAAAATCGTGTTCTAGCTCGATGCTGTTAATATTTCAGGGTCCCCCGACAAAACTCCCTTCAAACCGGCCATATTTGCCTACTATGGGAATAAGAAGCTCAAATAATAGGTATTTGATAGTAGAAAACAAATTTGATATCCAATTTTGAGGCTAAGTGCTTGGGGGTCGTCTCACCCCATAAACCCACCCTAAACCAATGGCAATTAACGATTCACGCAAACAAAAAAGGACTTTAATTTGCGGATCTCTCTATAGAGAAGGCGCAGTATACGCACTGGCGGATGTATTGGAGAAGTACAAGGAGGATATTACCGCCTTACAGTGCGATGGACCGAGAATGGCGTCGCAACAACACCAAATAGTGACGAATTATACTATGGTTGCCATGACACGAGGCATGAATTTGGCTGTGGATTTGTGGTTAGTCAAAGATGGAAACACATTGTCTCCAGCTCGACTCCGGTGGACGAGGGGCAAGCCAAAATCCGCATAGAAGCCAAATTCTTCAACACCAAAATCCAATGGCAATTGGTGCCATTGAGAGTTGAGCACGATGTTGATATTTTTTCAAGACTAAGTACATGGAGGCCACCATAGCGCAGAGGCATATCCGTCTATGAGGCTGAACGCATAGATTATAAAATGAGCGCAGAAGTTCGAGGCGCTTGGAACGCTATGCTACATTCGGTTAGTGGAACAAATGTTCTGTCATAGCCAATTAAAGTAAGTAAGTAATATCAAGTTATAGACCGATTTGGACCGTACTTGACACAGTTGTTGGAAGTCATAACAGAACACAAAAGGCAAAATTTCAGCCAAATCGCACAAAAAATAAACGCTCAAAACGTCAAATTGGGAGATCGGTTTATATGGGAGCTATATCAGGTTATAGACCGATTTGGACCGTGCTAGGCACAATTGGTAAAAGTTGTAACAGAACACTACATGCAAAATTTCAAAAATGAGTATCAAAATTTCAGCCAAATCGGACAAAAATTGCAGCTTCCAGTGGCTCAAGAAGTCAAATCGAGAGATCGGTTAATATGGGAGCTATATCTTAATCTGGCCCATATGCAATCCTCGATTACCTTCATCTATATTAAGTATCTGTGCAAAATTTCAAGTGGCTAGCTTTACGCATTCGACCGATATCATGATTTCGACAGGCGTACGGACGGACGGTCGGACGGACATGGGTGGATCTATTTAGAACGTCGAGACGATCAAGAATATGTATACTTTGTGGGGTCTTAAACGAGGTGCTACATGCGGAAAAACTAGATTAGTATACCCCCATGCTACGGTGGTAGGTATAACAAGTAAGAGCATGCTAAGTTCGGCCGGGCCGAATCTTATATACCCTCCACCATGGATCGCATATGTCGAGTTCTATGCGCGGTATCTCTCTTCAGGAAAACAAAGAATATTGAATATTGAACTGTTATGCTATTGGAGCTATTTCAAGTTATAGTTCGATTCGGACCATAAATTAATGCTGAACATTGTAGAAGTCATTGTTTAATAATTCAGTTCATTCTGATAAGAATTGCGCCTTGTAGGGGAAGGAAGCAAAATTGTGAGATGGGTTTATATGGGAGCTGTATCAAGCTATTGACCGATTCAGACCATATTGAACACGTATGTTGAAGGTCATGAGAGATGCCGTTGTACGAAAATTCTTCCAAATCGGATGAGAATTGCGCCCTCTAGAGGCTCAAGAAGTCAAGACCCAAGATCGGTTTATATGACAGCTATATTAAAACATGAACCGATTTGGCCCATTTACGTTGGGATTGTAAACTACACTAATAAGAAGTATTTGTGCAAAATTTCAAGCGGCTAGCTTTACTCCTTCGAAAGTTAGCGTGCTTTCGACAGACAGACGGACAGACAGACGGACAGACAGACGGATGGACGGGCAGACGGACGGATAGACGGACGGACAGACGGACGGACATGGCTAGATCGACTTAGAATGAAATGACGATCAAGAATATAAATACTTTATAGGGTCTCAGACGCATATTTCGAGGTGTTACAAAAATAATGACAAAATTAGTATACCCCCATCCTATGATGGAGGGTATAAAAATGGTATAGCAGCCATATAAAAAACTTCTTCCAAAAAAGGTGTCGCACTGCGGCACGCCGTTCGGATTCGCTTCTAAAAAGGACGCCCCTTATCATTGAGCTTAAACTTGAATCGGACAGCACTCATTGATTGGTGAGAAGTTTGCCCCTTTTCCTTAACGTTCATGGGCAAATTTGCATTTCCAAACCAGCCACCCTAAATAGGACCTAGATTCTAAAAGACGCTAAAACCTCAATTATATTAATTTTCTTAGCCACACAATTAAGTTTAAGTTTTTAAATATTTTAAAGACATTCAGAAGGTCTTTAAAGTCAAAATGACATTTCAACTTCTCGCCGTTGGGGTTCTTGTCCATGTCGCTTGCTAATGCAATAAAAGCCAGACGACAGCCATGTCACAGCTCCTACCATACAATTGTGTCCTTGGTTGGCGGTTAATGCAAATTCTAAGAAATCGTTTGAATGGTCGTCTGCAACGACTGAAGACAGAACAGCAGCTGTACCTAATATGCCATCTAATAAAGCAATCAAATAAATCTTCTCCGAAAAAAGCCATGCTTCATTTATTGCACATTACCATACCGCTTGTAGTCCCCACCAGAAGTACCACCATTTAAAGTGGGGGCCATAAGGACAATGGGATGGATACGTTATTAAAGCAGGCCTACAAATCAACGGCAACAACGTGGTAGAGGCCTAGACATGCGGAACACCGCCAACAAGAACGAGGACAATAACAATAAACAATGTCTACTACTGTGCAACCCCACAAAATATTTCCTGTAGAGTAGAAAGCTAGGAATAGTTGTTGATATGCGTGCAGTCAATGGCAAAAGGGGGCTTGCAACACGCCTTCCTCTCGCCCACCCTCACATTAATATCGAACTGTAAATAAGCAACCAAAAAAGCCACTGCAAGATTTGCCACACTCGAGATGTGAACGGAATAAACGACAGAACTGCCACCACAATTACATTGAAAAATTATGGTATGCAACACGATGTCAGGGCAAGAACAAAAGGCCAATGGAAATGGAGGCAAAATAGTCTACACCAAACTTAAAAAAAAAAAACAGACATATAAACATAGGAGATTATCTCATTAAAAGGAAATGAGGCAGCAAGTACACTCGTTCTATGGCAATGGGTTTTTTCCTTTTAGTTTCTTCCATTCTTAAAGCTGTTTGGCATTCTCCGTCTGCTTAGTTGGGAGGGGCGACGGCAAGGCAAGCAACATGTCCTTGTTGTGTTTGTTCCCAACAATTCTGCTGCTTTAGAAGCCAAGATACGAAGTCAGGAACAGTGCAAATCCGGTGACAGGGAACATCCATATTCGTATTTAAAGAAATGTTTATAATTCCTGTCACATACAGTAATTGAAGTTTGCAACCCTCTTCATCAGATGTGATTTCGTTACGACGCATACAATCCCTGTGGTAGCAATTCATTCATTCATTCATTCATTCGTTCACCCAATGAGGAAGTTGTCATTGAGAGACTTGCTCCAGACGATACATTCTTAGTTTTGTTTTGGTTTTTTTTTCATCATTTCGGAATATACAACACTTTGTGATATTTTGTATTGTGGGACAACTACTGCATTAGTATGGAGCAACATTTCTCCTACATCTACTACAAAAACTTCTTTCTGTGGAGTATGGTTAAAGGAAAGGTTTTTCGCATATTTTTCCCATACTAAACACTTTGTCGGAGAACTTATCAAGAATCAGTTATGAAACGACCTAAGAAATAGGCTTGTAGTTTATTTCTGAAATATTAGTTGTAAGAAATACCATTGAATAGATGATAGGCTTGCCTCTTCATTGATGCTGTTGGTAACATCTCGAATTATCGTGATCAAGGTACAGGACAAATTTGTTGTCCGATTGTCATAAAATTTTTCACAAATCACTTGTTTGGTTTAAGAACGAACGACATTGTTTATGAACATATTAATACATATCTTTCATCCGATATAGTCTTTTTGGGGGCCACCGTAGCGCAGAAATTAGCATATCCGCCTATGACGCTGAACGCCTGGGTTCGAATCCTGGCAGGAACATCAGAAAATTATTCAGCCGTGGTTATCCCTTCTTAATGCCGGCGAAATTTTTGAGGTACTTTGCCATGTAAAAACATCTTCCCAAAGAGCCTGCGGCACACCGTTCGGACTCGGCTATAAAAGGGAGGTCCTTTATCATTGAGCTTAAATTTGAATCGGACAGCACTTATTGATTTGTGAGAAGTTTGCCCTAGTTCCTTAATGTTCTAATGTTCCAAACCATATTTGGGGCGGATGTCGGGAGACCTCAAACTACCCAGTATTTAAAATTTCAGCGAAATCGGATAATAAATAGGGATTTTATGGGCTTCAGACCATTTATTGGGAGATCGGACTATACGGCAGCTATATCTAAGTATAGTCCGATTTGAAACATATTTGGGTCCTATGTTAGGAGGCCTAAAACTACTCACTGTATTAAATTTCAGCGAATTCGGTTAAAAAATAAAGCTTTCATGGGGTTCAGACCCTTTGTCGGGAGATCGGTCTATATGACAGCTATATCTAAGTATAGTCCGATTTGAACCATATTTGGGTCCTATGTTAGGAGGCCTAAAACTACTCACTGTATTAAATTCCAGCGAATTCGGTTAAAAAATAAAGCTTTTATGGGGTTCAGACCCTTTATCGGCAGATCGGTCTATATGGCAGCTATATCTAAGTATAGTCCGATTTGAACCATACTTAGGTCAAATATAGAGAGGCCTAAAACTACTCACTGTTTCAAATTTCAGCGAAATTTGGCAACAAAAAAAGCTTTTATGGTCTTCAGACCCTTTATCGGCAGATCGGTCTATATGGCAGCTATATCTAAATATAGTCCGATCTGAACCATATTTGGGTCAAATATAGAGAGGCCTAAAACTACTCACTGTTTCAAATTTCAGCAAAATTGGATGAAAAATAAAGCTTTTATGGGGTTCAGACCCTTTATCGGAAAATCGGTCTATGTAGCAGCTACATCCAAACATGGTGCGATTTGGCCCGTTCAAGAACTTAAAAAGCGTGCATCAAAAAGACGTACTTGTGCCAAATTTCAGCTCAATATCTAAATTTTTGAAGGCTGTAGAGTGTTTACAACAGGCGGACGGACAGACACAAAGACATCGCTAAATCGTCTAAGAATTTTACAACGATCCGATACTTTGTAGGGTCGGAAATTGATATTTCGATGTGTTGCAAACGGAATGAATAAATTAGTATACCCCTATCCTATAGTGGTGGGTATAAAAATGCATGAAATCGCTAGTACGGTCCATATAATTTAATATTTGAAGATTATTTCATGTTGACCGCGACTGCGCCTCAAATGGTCTATCCGCTTGGCCTAATGTTGGCATACCCTTTCCAACATTTCGGCCGGTTTCTCACGACTAAATGCTTCAATGTTGTTTTCCAAAGCATCAATTGAAGCGGGTTTGTCTGTATAGACATGAGTTTTAATATAGCCCACAAAAAATAGTCTAAAGGCGTTAAATCGCACAATCTAGGTGGCTAATTGACCAGTCCCGATTGTGAAATAAAATGTTCACCGAACTCGCCTATCAATAAGTCCATTCTTACATGTGCTGTGTGGCATGTGGCACCGTCAAGCCCAAAATGCAAGTCAAGCTCTTGCATTTTGGGCAAAAAAAAGCTGAATATCATCCCACGATAGCGCTAACCATACACAGTCACCTTAGGATTCACATCATCTTTGAAGAAGTACGGTCCAATGATGCCACCAGCCCATAAACCGCACCAAACTGTGAGTTTTTCTGCATGCATTGGTAGCTCTTGCAATGCTTCTGGCTGATCTTGACACCAAAATGGACAATTCTGCCTATTTAGGTACACATTGAGCCAAAATAGAGCTTCGTGCATAAGAAGAGCGCAATGAACTTTCTTAACAGAGCTCGCATTTTGATAACAAAATTCAATAATTTGCAAGCATAGTTTAATATAGACCAAACTAAAAATGTTTGAGAGTGAAACAAAACACGAAACGTGCGTGAGCTCTTTAAACCAAAAAAATAATAGCTAAAAAATAACCCTTTATTTCTAAGGAATACCATTGAATGCTTTTTCATTCACTATGTGTCTAACATTTCGAAATTTCGTTGTCAGAACCAAAAAAGTAAATATATTCTTGATCGCCATGACATTCTAAGTCAATATAGCCATGTCCGCAACTTTTTAGTTTGAGACGTTGAGAGATTATGTGGACCAATCTAAATTTGAAGAGGGCTACAATTTGCTGCCGTTGTTTTCGACCAGAAGTTTTACCAATGCTGAACAACTAAAGGTTAGCATTTAAGAACACTAAAAAGCCATAAGGGCTTTAAAAGCGATCTAATTGGTTTGATGCCACCATAGCGCAGGGGAGAGCGTCTCCGCCTATGACTCTGCACGGATGGGGGGAACTAGATTTTCAGAAGTGATTACCCCCTCCCAATGCTGATGACAGTTGGGAGGTACTATGCCATGTAAAATCTTCTCCCCATAGAGGTGTCTCACTATGGCACTCCGTTCGGACTCGGCCATGAAAAGTAGCTCCCTTATAATTGTGCTTAAACTTAAATCGGACAGCCTTCATTGATATGTCAGAAGTAGGCAAATTTGTAAAAGTGGTCTCGTATGCTTATAAAGTGGGGTCATTTGGCACTGACTCTAAATTAAAAAACTGAGTGCAAATGGTATTCGAGATGACAAGGCGAGTAATTGGCGCCTTTAACCAATGGCGAACATCAGCGTCTGTTCCCAGTTCACGGGCGGCTGGAGGCCAGCTTCGGATCTTAGACCAATCGGCTTGCGACGCCTAGGAATACATGTGCGATCACACAAAACCCATGCAGAGTGCTGGGCCAATAACGCGACCTCTGAAACGATTTCCATGAAATTCATCAATTTCAATAGACTTTATCTCTAGACCGAAAATCATGCCTGTTACAAATTTGAAGACGATCGGATGAAAATTGCGACCTGTACTTTGTACACAAGTTAACATGGACAGACGGACGGACAGACAGATGGACATAGCTAAATCGAATCAGAAAGTGATTCTGGGTCGATCGGTATGCTTATCAATGGGTCAATCTCTCTTCCTTTTTGGGTGTTACAAAAAAAAATTTACTAAGTTATAATACCCTGTACCACAGTAGTGGTGAAGGGTATAAAAAGGACCATGATTTCCGTATCCGCACATGGAATGTGCGCACTCTCTATAGAGAAGGTGTAGTATACGCGCTAGCAGATGTATTAGAGAAGTGAAAGTCAGATATTACCGCCTTACAGGAAGAGCGATGGTCCGAGAATGGCGTCACCATTTGGTGACGAACTATATTTGGTGTGGATAGTCAGAGACAGAAACACATTGTCTCTAGCTTTACTCCGGTGGATGAGGTGCTAGCCACAATCCACATAAAAGCCAAATTCTTCAACATCAGTCTCATTTGTGCCCATGCCTCGACGGAAGACAAGAACGAGCAGACCAAGGATATTTTCTATGAGCACCTAGAGAGAGAGAATACGACCGCAGTCCCCCGCATGGCAATAAAATCGCTCAGGGAGATTTTAGTGCAAAGATAGGAAAAAAAAAATATCTTTTGTCCAAAAGTCGGAAAACTTAGTCTTCACGAAGAAACTTCCGATAATAGATTGAAGCTAATAGATATGGAAAAACATTTGACCAAGCTGATAGTGTACGACAATGGCGGCGAAGAGGATACCGCAGAACCAATATCTTAGGACACTTTTCTGTAAAATTCATAAAGAATTATAAAGATATCTGCACCAAAAAGAAAAACGAACCACAAATGCCTTCGCAAATAGTAAAATATGAAGCCAATCTTGGCCTAAATTTCAAATATTCCCGAAACCAGATATTGTCTACCTCAAGTGGACTTTTTTGTGGGGATAAGCACTATCCAGCAAGAAAATATTTTGGAACCGGTCCACAAATGATGATTTGGTAGCCCGAACAATCTTTAGGGCCCTGTCAAGAAGCGCTCGGACAACCTAGGGCCTTGAAATTTTACGCATGACCTCGATAACCTTAGCTTTAGCTTTTTCAAATTTCCTAATGTTGTCTCTATCCGTTTTCATATGGCATATTTTTATACCCTCCACCATAGGATGGGGGTATACTAATTTCGTCACTATGTTTGTAACACCTCGAAAGATGCGTCTAAGACCCCATAAAGTATATATATTCTTGATCGTTGTGATATTTTAAGTCGAACTAGCCATGTCCGACCGTCCGTCCGTCCGTCTGTCTGTCAAAAGCACGCTAACTTTTGAAGGAGTAGAGCTAGCCGCTTGAAATTTTGCACAAAAATACTTTATATTAGTGTAGGTCGGTTCGGATTGTAAATGGGCCAAATCGGTCCATGTTTTGATATAGCTGCCATATAAACCGATCTTGGGTCTTGACTTCTTGAGCCTCTAGAGGGCGCAATTCTCGTCAGATTTGACTGAAATTTTGCACATAGTGTTTTGATATCACTTCCAACAAATGTGCGAAGTATGGTCCAAATTGGTCTATAACCTGATAAAGCTGTCATATAAACCGAACTTGGGTCTTGACTTCTTGAGCCTCTAGAGGACGCAATTCTCATCCGATTTGACTGAAATTTTGCACGTAGTATTTTTTTTATCACTTCTAACAACTGCGTTAAGTATGATTCAAATCGGTCCATGTTTTGATATAGCTGCCATATAAACCGATCTTGGGTCTTGACTTCTTGAGCCTCTAGAGGGTAAAATTCTAGTCCGATTTGACTGAAATTTTTTGCACATAGTGTTTTGATATCACTTCCAACAAATGTGCGAAGTGTGGTCCAAATTGGTCCATAACCTAATATAGCTGCCATATAAACCGTACTTGAGTCTTGATTTCTTGAGCCTCTAGAGAGCGCAATTCTCGTCAGATTTGACTGAAATTTTTTGCACATAGTGTTTTGATATCACTTCCAACAAATGTGCGAAGTATTGTTCAAAATGGTTCATAATCTGATATAGTTGCCACATAAACCGATCTTGGGTCTTGACTTCTTGAGCCTCTAGAGGGCGCAATTCTCATCTGATTTGACTGAAATTTTGCACATAGTGTTTTGATATCACTTCCAACACTTGTACTTAGTATGGCTCAAAGCGGTCCATAACCTGATATAGCTGCCATATAAACCGATCTTGGGTCTTGACTTCTTGAGCCTCTAGAGGGCGCAATTCTCGTCAAATTGGGTAAAACTTCTAGCAACTAACTCGGTTTATTTTAAGGTGAGCGTGCTTTGAACTGACATGCGAATGGTCAACCGCCTCTAATTTTCCACAGAATTTCAGGGTTATCTAAAAAATGCAAAGTTTATTTGGTTTTACAAAAATATTTCTAAGTGTTACAAAGGCATTGGCGAATTTGGTACATCTATGGTATGGAAAAAAATCAATTTAAAGTTACGACATTGGCCCATGTTTACATCTTTAAACCTTAATATAGGGGTCTCAACAGCACTGTCTTTTCCCCACTGTACAATGAGTGCCAGTGTCAATCGCAAAAGTGAAAGTTGAATAAACGCAAGAAATCATCTGTAAATCCTTATAATTTTTCTGGACATGACTAAATTTTCAAGTTGTCAACTTGTAGCATGGCCAACCCCATTAGAGAGATTTTTCTCATACCCTCATGGCTGGATATTTTAAGCCTTTAATACCTTTAATTTTGTCATGTCTGTGGCCAGAGAAGACACATTGGCACTCAGATAAATGAGCGAGTGTGCGTGTGTGTGTGTGTGTGGGCGTGTGGACCAGCATCCTAATTTCAAAGGATGCGTTCATTCGCTCATTCATAATTGTGTACTCTGTTGAAGCCACATGCATATAAAACCACACACACACACACCCACACACATGCACACAAACAAACACATATTGTGATATGTACAGGGTGGCTGATGAAAGCCGCTACCAAAAAAAAATGTAATAACTTTTTTTCTATTTAATAATAATAATTTAATAATTAATTTAATTAATTAATTAATTAATTTAATTAATAATAATTTAATAATTAATTTAATAATTTAATTTAACATGAATAAAAGAAAAATGTATTCCATACACCGAAAAAAAAATGTAGCAATATTCATCATTGTAGCAATATTCATCAGCCACCCTGTATGTATATAGGTGGGTACATATGGCTATATGTATTATGTAGTACATGAGCCTGATTATAAACATTTCTAAAACAGCATGGATTTAGCATGGGGTTTTTATTACCCATTCCCCTCTAGAAATGTCATGATATCCTTACAATCCTTCTATTTAGGCTTATAATTTCATGCGTGGTATGCGTGTTTAATGACCACAAATGAATGTCTAACGAATGTAGACAACCAAATTTATCCACCAATACACACATACGCAAATGCACACACGTGTCTTAGGGTATACCTAGCGGTGGAATTAATGTCAAAAACGGTGCTTCCAAAAGGACCTATATTAGAGAGGCAAAGTTTGTCAGGGGAATTCCTTCTCATTTCAATTTCAAAAGGGGCTTCATTATCCACCAAGGCTTCCTTTATCATATCCCATAGTAGAGCTAACAGAAGGCCATATGTAGAAAATTAACAAATCAAGGCAATCAAAAAGTTAAAAATATAAGGAGCATTATTCTAGTGTGAGTCCTGGAGTTCATCCATCTATTGAAATCAAGTTAGGGTTTGATTGAATAAAGCAAAATTACTGGGTATTTGTTATAATCTCTGGGGAAAGCAAATGGGATATATCTGTTAATATTTAACATGCAAAAGCGGTCGTTCCGAATCTTATATACCATCCACCATGGATCGCATTTGTCGAATTCTTTTCCCGGTATCTCTTTTTAGGCAAATAAAGGATAAAAGAAATTAATTGCCATGCTATTGGAGCTATATCAAGTTATGGTCCGATTCGGACCATAATCGAATTGAATGTAAGAGACCATGGAAGATTTTATTGTGGCTTTAGGGGCTCAAAAAGTAAAGGAGGGAGATTGGTTTATAGGGGAGGTCATGGAAGAAGCCTTTGTACAAAATTTCAGCCAAATCGAAAAATAATTACGCCCTCTAGAGGCTGAAGAAGTCAAAATCCCAGATCGGTTTATATGGCAGCTATATCAGGTTATGGACCGATTTCAACCATATTTGCCACAGATGTTAGAAGTCATAACGAAATACGTTATGCAATGTGCAGCCAAATCGGAAAAGAATTGCGCTCTCTAGTGGCTTAAGAATTCAAGACCCCAGATTAGATTGTGGGGCAGCTCTCTCAGTTAATGGACGGATTTCAACCTTACCTAATATAGTTGTTGGAAGTTGTAACAAAACACGTCATGCTAAATTTCAGTACGTCATGCTAAATTGCGCCCTCTAGTGGCTCAAGAAGTCATGATTCAATACCGGTTTATATGGCAGCTATATCAGGTTATGTACCGATTTGTGCCATATTTACCACAGTTATTGGAAGTCATAACAAAACACCTCATGCAAAATTTCAGCCAAATCGCATGAGAATTGCGCGCTCTATAGGCTCAAGAAATCAAGATCCAAGAAAGGCTTATATGACAGCTATACCAGATTATAAACCGATTTGAATCAAACTTAGAACAGTTGTTGGAAGTGATACCAAAACACCACGTGCAAAATTTCAGTCAAGTCCGACGAGAATTGCGCCCTCTAGAGGCTCAAGAAGTCTAGACCCAAGATCGTTTATATGGCAGCTATATCAAAACATGGACCGATTTTGAACCATACTTAGCGCAGTTGTTGGAAGTGATACCAAAACACCACGTGCAAAATTTCAGTCAAATCGGATGAGAATTGCGTCCTCTAGAGGCTCAAGAAATCAAGATCTCAGATCGGATTATATGGCAGCTATATCAGGCTATGAACCGATTTGCGCCATACTTAGCGCAGTTGTTGTAAGTGATACCTAAACACCACGTGCGAAATTTCAGTCAAATCGGATGAGAATTGCGCCCTCTGCGGGTCAAGAAGTCAAGATCCCAGATCGGTTTATATGGCAGCTATATCAAAACGTGTACCGATATACCCCATTTACAATCCCAATCGACCTACACTAATAAGAAGTATTTGTGCAAAATTTCAAGCGGCTAGCTTTACTCCTTCGAAAGTTAGCGTGCTTTCGACCGACGGACATGGCTAGATCGATTTAATATGACATGACGATCAAGAATATATAAACTTTATGGAGTCTCAGACGCATATTTCGAAGTGTTACAAACAGAATGACGAAATTAGTATACCCCCATCCTATGGTGGAGGGTATAAAAAAAGTACAACATAGTACCAATTGCGGAATTAAACGAAATATTTGGTTGCCCAAAAAGTAATTGCGGATTTTTTAAAAGAAAGTAAATGCATTTTTAATATATCTTAGAATGAACTTTAATCAAATATACTTTTTTACACTTTTTTTCTAAATCAAGCTAAAAGTAGCAGCTGATAACTGACAGAAGAAAGAATGCAATGACAGAGTCACAAGCTGTGAAAAAATTTGTCAACGCCGACTATATGAAAAATCCGCAATTACTTTTTGGGCAACCCAATATTTCTCCCACTTCCGGTACGATTTTCCAAAGTAAAATTTACCGATGATCAGTCTGTCACGCTACTCTTTCATATATATAGATTATTTAAAATCGGACGATATATTATGAAGGCTATATCGAAATCTGAACCGATTTCTATTAAATTCAATAGCAATAAATTCAATAGCAATTTTCGTGTGAATCGGTTAACAAATGACCAAATAGTTGCAATACTAGTCCAAATCGGACGAACATAATATGGGAGCTATGTCCAAATCTGAACCGACTTTTTCCAATGTCAAAAGACTTCGTCTCTAGGCCGAAAAACATGCTTGTGTCAAATTTGAAGACGATTGGTTGAAACTGCGACCTGTACTTTGTACACAAATTAACATGGACAGACGGACGGACAGACAGACAGACGGACAAAGCTAAATCGAATCAGAAAGTGATTCTGAGTCGATCGGTATACCTAGCAATGGATTTAACTCTCTTCCTTCTGGGTGTAACAAACATATTCACTAAGTTATAATACCCTGTACCACCCTGTAGTGGTGTGGGGTTTAATGAAAGACGCCTGGTAAAGTTTGCACAAAAAACTTTTTCTTTCGAAAAATAATTTGGAGTGGGCCAACCCCAGGGGGTGGTCACCCCAGGCAAAATTTTGTTTTTAGACAGTTTCATTGAATTTTTTTCTTTAGGAAAAATTTCATTGACATTTAGAAAAAAAAAATGGTATTTCAATTTTGTTTTTAAAAATAAAATTTCTAGGTGAACCTGAAAATTTCATCCTTAGAGAAAATTTCGGGCCAAAATTTTGCACAAGATATTTTATTCGACTTCTCAATACGTTTGCGAAATTTGGTCAAAATTGGTCCAGATTTTCATATATCTCCTATGTATTGGTTTGCCCAAAAGTTATTGCGGATTTTTCATATAGTCGGCGTTGTCAAATTTTTTTATAGCTTGTGACTCTGTAATTGCATTCTTTCTTCTGTCAGTTATCAGCTGTTTCTTTTAGCTTGCTTTAAGAAAAAAGTGTAAAAAAGTATATTTGATTAAAGTTCATTCTAAGTTTTATTAAAAATGCATTTACTTTCTTTAAAAAAATCCGCAATTACTTTTTGAGCAACCCAATATATTATTTAGCCGATATTTGCTTTTAAGACTACAGTAGCCACAATTTAGGACCCATCTTACGAAAATCTTGCAAGGTTTTATTCGACATTTCAATAGGTATACAAAATTAAGGACTGACTAAATTCGACAGAGGTTCTAAGTGTTAAAAGAAGTATGAAAACTCGATGGTGCAGGTTTCGGCTTCGCTCGAATTTTGCCTTTCCTTGCTGGTTTTATTGAAAATCACTTTGAAACTACACTCAGGGTTATGTATATGGGGTTTCGTTTCCAACATACTCGTATTTCTTGAATTCTTTGGGACACCCTTATGTATAGGGACCACATAGCTAAACATATGTTCTGCCAACTCCACACATACACACACACACATATACACCTTTCATGAACCCCTTTGCCATTTCCGTTTCTGTGGTGAATGTAATGCAACGCGTATCACCACAATGTTTGGCATTTAGCTTTGAAAATAGCGTGAAGCAATTTAGCCAAAGATGTTTTATATGAGCGTTGACATTTTTATTCGCTTCTTGTTCTTCGTGTATTTGCCATGCTTTTATTTGCCGCACAAGGATTTTCGTCTTTCAACCTCGAACGCATATTTCGATTTGTGTCTTCTAGGGAATTTTCGCCTCGTGCGTGAGTGTTTCTGCAAGGAAAACTGGGGTTTTGTTAATACACTCGAATTATAAGCGTTTGGCTTTTACATGTGTTTAAGCCTTTTAATTAATGAATTAATGTTGCTTGTGTACGCTTTGCTTTGCCTCGGCTCGAGTATCTGTCAATTGACGGCAATGGTAATGGCAAGGACAAAGCCAAAGTGAGGCTCAAAGCCGCAAACGGTGTTGGCTGGTGAGCCATTGGGAGGGGGTTTGTGGTACCTTGCCGCCAACAGTCACATTAGATATGTACATCTCGTTGAGCAATTAAAGTTTCCAAAGAAATTTAATATTTATGGCAATGTGCAATATTCTGCCTAAATCCTAATGATTTTGTATGCTCGTCGGCTTGTTATAGAGTTAAATTATTTTGGTATTGTATGTCCCATAATTAAATTCATTGTAACAAAGCACCACATGCAGAATGGATAGCATAATTAATGGGAAAGTAATGGGTATCCAATAAATTATCACAGGCCGGATTTCGAAAGGAGAATTTGGATGCAAAGAAAAAAATGGTTGTATCGAATTTCAAGAAAATTTTATCCAAAATTGAGCTTTACAGCGCCAAATAGTTAAATAGGGAGTTCAGTTTATGTGGAGGCAAAACCGCAGAGTGCACCTTTGGGCACCACATTTAAAATAATGTTAATGGAGGGCTAGAATTAACCTCACTTTTATTTTCATCCAAACTAGCTTAAAGTGAATAAAAAGGCTTTAAGTTCGGCAGAGCCGACCTTTGGATACCTACCATCTCAAATATTGAGTTGCCCAAAAAGTAATTGCGGATTTTTTAAAAGAAAGTAAATGCATTTTTAATAAAACTTAGAATGAACTGTAATCAAATATACTTTTTTACACTTTTTTTCTAAAGCAAGCTAAAAGTAACAGCTGATAACTGACAGAAGAAAGAATGCAATTACAGAGTCACAAGCCGTTGAAAAAATTTGTCAACGCCGACTATATGATATGCTAACCTCTGCGCCACGGTGGCCTCCACACCGATATATATGACAGCTATATCCAAATCTGCACCGATCTGGGCCGTATAGAACAGGGATGTCGAAGAGCCTAGCACAACTCGCTATACCAAATTTCAGCGAAATCGAATATCGAATGTGCCTAAAATGGGCCCAAGACCTTAAATCGAGAGATCGGTCTATATGGCAGCTATGTCTAAGTCAGGACCGACCTGGGCCGTATTCAACAAGGATGTCAAAAGGCCTAGCACAATTCACAGTATCAAATTTCTGCAAAACCGGAAAGTAAATGTGGATTTAAAGGGCCTAAGATCTTAAATCGGCAGATAAGGGGGGTGTATCAAGATAAAGTCCAATATAGCACATCTTCGAACTTAACCTGCCTATTGACAAGCAAGTAAAAGCGTTCATAGTTCAGCCGGGCTGAATCTTATATACCATCCACCATGAATCGCATTTATCGAGATCTTTTCCCGGTATCTCTTTTTAGGCAAACAAAGGGTAAAAGATAAGAATTGCTATGCTGGTAAAGCCATCGAATTTAATGTTGGAGACTATTGTGTAAAACTTCGGCCAATTCGAATAATAATTGCGCTCTTTAGTGTTTCAGGTAGTAAAATAGGGAGATCGGTTTATATTGGAGCTGTATCAGGCTATAGACCGATTCAGACCATATTTGACACGTATGTACAAGGTCATGGGAGATGCCGTTGTACAAAATTTCAGCCAAATCGCATAAAAGTTACGCCCTCTAGAGGCTCATCAGCTATTGGGTTGCCCAAAAAGTAATTGCGGATTTTTCATATAGTCGGCGTTGACAAATTTTTTCACAGCTTGTGACTCTGTAATTGCATTCTTTCTTCTGTCAATTATCAGCTGTTACTTTTAGCTTGCTTTAGAAAAAAAGTGTAAAAAAAGTATATTTGATTAAAGTTCATTCTAAGTTTTATTAAAAATCCATTTACTTTCTTTTAAAAAATCCGCAATTACTTTTGGGCAACCCAATATATTAGTTTATAGACCGATTTGAACCATACTAAGCACAGTTGTTCGAAGTCATAACGAAACACGTCATGCAAAATGTCAGCAAAATCAGATAGAAATTGAGCCCTCTAGAGGATCAAGAAGTCAAGATTCAAGATCGTTTTATATGGCAACTATATCAGGTTATGGACCGATTTGAACTTTGTGAAATCGGATTGGAATTGCGCCCTCTAGAGGCTCAAGAAGACAAGATCCCAGATCGGTTTATGTGGCAGAAACATCAGGCTATGAACCAATTTGAAGCATTCTAAGCATTCTAAGTTGTTGGAAACAAACAAAACAAGTCATGCCATATTTCAGACAAATCAGATTGAAATTACGCCCTCTAGAGGCTTAAACAATCAAGATCCCAGATCGGGTTATATGACAGCTATATCAGGTTATATACCGATTTAAACCATACTAAGCACAGTTGTTGAAAGTCATACCGAAACACCTCATGCCAAATTTCAGCCAAATAGGATAGGAATTGCACCCTCTTGAGGCTAAGAAGTGAAGATCCCACATTGGCTTACATGGCAGCTATATCAAAACATGGGTCGATACGGCCCATTTACAATCCCAACCGACCTACGATAATAAGAAGTGTTTGTGCAAAATTTCCAGCGACTTAAAATGACATGTCGACGAATATTTTGAGGAGTTACAAACAGAATGATGATATTAGTATACCCCCATCTTATGCTGGTGGGTATAAAAAGAATCTGTTAAAATTTTCGGCTCAATTTCTCTTTCTTAGATTTTTACGACAATCAAGAATATACATTCTTAATAGGGTAGGAGAAGAATATTTCGGCGTGTTGGAAACGCAATGATAAAATGAATATAACCCCATCCTTCGGTGGTGGGTATAACAAGTAAGAAGTAAAAGAGTACTAAGTTCGGCCGGGCCGAATCTTGTATACCCTCCACCATGGATCGCATTTGTCAAGTTCTTTTTATGACGTTTTCTATATATATATATGAGCTACATCAAGATTTTGACCAATATGGGCCGTACCTGTCATGGCTGTTAGTAAAATAGCACCTGTCATAGAAAAAAAGCACCTCCGAAATATATGAGGTACATCGAGTAAAAATTGCGCCCTCCAGAGGTTCAGAGTTTCAAATCGGGAGATTGGTTTATATGGCAGCTATGACAGGTTATCAACCGATTTAGACCATACTTGGCACAGTTGTTGGAAGTTATACCAAAACCCCATGTGTAAAATTTCTACCAAATTGGAAAAGCTAAAGAAGTCTAATCGGGAAATCGGTTTTTATGGCGGCTATATCAGGTAAAAGATTGATTTAGACCATTTTTTGGTACAATTGTTGGAAGTCATTCTTCAACGATATGTGCAAAATTTCACCCAATCGGATAAGAATTGCGGCTTCTAGAAGCTCAGGAAGTCTAGTCGGGAGATCGGTTTGTATATATGGCAGCTATATCAGGTTATGGATTTATTTAGACCATGGTTAGGTTATGTTTAAGTTGACGTTTTCGTCCATTGTGATACCATAGGAACAGAAGAAGGAAGATGCCTTCTAGTTCCTACCGTTGAACCATTCAGATCACTTTAAAAAAGCCCAACAACTTGCAAACGTTCACATCTGCTAAATCACACCGGCTCTCAAAGAAATGAGAACCTAAAGTGGAACTCCTTCTGACTGCTAGTGCCGGAGGTATACACAGGTTTCTATAGGCTCTTCTTCTTCGATGTCCTTACAGCTTTTGCAAATGTCGTTGCTGGAAACCTTCAGTCTGTCAGCATGTTTTCCGCTTAGACAGTCATGTTGGAGACAATGACTGAGACATCTGTTCTAGCCAGAGACAGCAAAGCGTTAGACCTCTTCAAGTCTAGATTAGGCCACATAAAATTGGAATGCTCACAGCCCCCTATTTGTGATCATCTATCATTCGTTGTCCTTCGGGCCTGGTCCTGAAAACTTAGCTTACATATCGTTAGAGGCATGACCACAGGTTCTAGTTTCAATGGAATCTGTAAGGTTGTTCCTAGTCTCGCAAACTCGTCCGATTTACAATTCCCTGGGACATCTCTGTGTCTCGGCACCTAGAACAGGTGAATTTTGAAATGTTCAGCCGTTTCGTTGAGAGGTCTGCAACAGTCGAGAGCGGATTTTGTGTTCAGAAATAGGCTCTGAGAAGATATTTATGCCAATCGTCGTAATGACATTATATTGGGTTGCCCAAAAAGTAATTGCGGCTTTTTTAAAAGAAAGTAAATGCATTTTTAATAAAACTTAGAATGAACTTTAATCAAATATACTTTTTTTACACTTTTTTTCTAAAGCAAGCTAAAAGTAACAGCTGATAACTGACAGAAGAAAGAATGCAATTACAGAGTCACAAGCTGTGAAAAAATTTGTCAACGCCGACTATATGAAAAATACGCAATTACTTTTTGGGCAACCCAATATCTTAGTCATTCCACCACTTTCTTAATTGCAAGGATCTCTGCTTGATACATTATGCTGTGGTCGGGTAATGTTTTCGATATGACCAATTCTAGGTCTTTAGAGTACATCCCCGAGACTACCTGGTCGTCTAGGTTGGAACCATCCGTATAGAAGTTTATGTAACTTCTGTTACCAGGGATATCGTAGTTCCAATCGGTTCTCTCAGGAATAGTGGTACAGTAATTTTTATCAAAAGTGGCTCAAGTAGGGTGTAATCTACACTGCGTGGAACATCGGATATTGTGTCATGGATAACATAGTGTCCGCAATTTGTCTATCCATAATGTCCAGAGGCATTAGATGTAGCATTAAATTCAGTGCATCAGATGATGTCGTCCTCGGTGCGGCTGTGATGCACAAATAAGCCATCCTTTGGACCCGATTGAGTATTGAACAGTAAGTGGATTTTTGAAGCGCCATCCACCAGACCACAACACCATATAGCATTATATGTCTGACAACTGCACTATATAGCCAATGCATGACAGGCGGTCTAAAATTTAAAATTTCCCAAATTTCGCCAATGACTCTATTGCAGGTGTATAGGGCAAGCGTTGCCTTTCTTGCCCTTTCCAAAATGTTGGATTTGAAGTTCGATTTCCTCTCCATTAAAACACCCAGGTATTTTGTGCTAGCTGTAAATGGAACATTCTCTCCGCCCAAGGAGACAGGTTCCACTGTTGGCAACTTGTATCTTCTGCTGAAAAGAACTACTTCTGTCTTGAACGGATTTATATCTAGACCACTCTCAATAGCACACTTTGCTGTTGCACGTTGGGCTTCCTGAAGTATATCTCTTAGAGTGCTGGGAAACATTCCCCTAACCGCAATTGTCAATTCATCAGCATACGCCTTTTTCATCCAGAGACAATAATATATTGTTAATGGCTATATCTCATTGTATAGGAGATAGTACGCCTCCTTAAGGTGTTCCTCTGCTGACCCATCTTTTTAGATCTACAGATTCCAAGCCTGTCGTAATGCATCTTTTAGTACGTACGTTATTAATAAACTTTCTTACGGTAGAGTTGATGATTAGAAACTACAACTCCTTCATGTTTGACGTCGGTTTTACATCACTGAAAGCACCTTTAATGTCAAGAAATGCCACCATTGTATATTCCAAGACAGCGAGAGAAACCGACTAGGTCGTGAAAGGCTGTTTCAGTGGATTTGCCTTTACTATATGAATGCTGCTGCTGAGACAGGCGATCTCCAGAGATCTTTGCCCTAAGATATGCTTCTATCAACCTCTCTAGAATCTTAGGCATAAAGGATGACAGACTAATAGGACGATAATCTTTCGCGTTGGTGTGGTGGGGTTTTATTGCTTTCCGTATGGAAATGACCTTCGTTTCTCTTCATCCCACAGGTGTTTATGACATGCAGATACAAGCAGAGTATATCTCCTTAAGCCAGGAAACCAGTCAATCAGACACAGCTTGTAATTCAACCGGTGATACATCATCAGGGCCTGTAGACTTAAAGGAGTCGAAACTTCTTATCGCCCAAAGAATTTTCGGCTCAGACACAATTTCTTTAATAAAATCCGACGAATGCGTACAAGTGACAAAATCTTTTGGCCCCACGTTGTCCATTGGAGAATTTCCCGGGAAATGTGTATCAACGAGTAGTTCTGGTATTTCCTCACTAGACATTGTCCATACACTCTCTGACTTCAGAATATACCCTATCGTAATAGGTCTCGAGGACAGCATCTTCCTTAGACAAGAGGCCTCAGAAGTATCCTCTACGGAGCTGCAGAATTCTACCCAGGAAATGTTCTGAGCCTTTCTCAGCTCGGCCTTATATTTTCTTAGCTCAGCCTGTCCCAATCCTAGGGTGCTCTTGTGGCTTTTGCTTCGTTGAAAAGTTTTCTGCAGTCCTTCCTTAGAACAACCAGCTCTGGGGTCCACCATGGCGGTCGCTATTTGCCCCTTGGCTTGGCACTAGGACATGCTGAGGCAAGTGAGTCATTCAGGGGCCTTCGTGATCCGCTTGACCACTGTGTCTAGTGATCCAGCGGATCGTAGTTTCCACTTTCTTTTCTGTTCTGGAAGGGATAGATGTGCAAAATTTGTGCCGCAATTTATCCCAATCCGCCTTTCTTTTGTTTAGCCGAGAGACCACTCCTGGAGTATTTTCTCTTTGGCTGAAACTAATATAACGACGATCATAGAAGCTGTGGTCATCCAACACATAGCAGTCGCATATTCTTTTATTCATATGTTCCGATACAAAGGTAATATCTTGTACCTCCTGCCTGTTGCTGGTAATAAAGGTCGGTTTATCCCCTTTATTACAAACCGCCAGATTGCAACCTACAATATATTCAATAAGCAGCTCACCCCTTTCGTTGACTTCCAAACTTCCCCATATCTGGTGATGTGCATTGGCATCACTTCCTACAATGAGGCTCTTCTTCCCTACAGAAGCGGCTTCAACCAGCGACTTAAGGACTGAAGTCGGCATCTCAGAATCGTGTGCCATATATAGGGAAGCCAGCCAGTAATGAGACTTTTTGAGTTCCGTGCTACGCCGCTGCCGCACACCTTGAGCCCAGTCCAACCAGATGACCCACCCACACAGGGCATGTCGGGTCCCATTTCGATGCCATCCCCTACTGTCTCGATTATGGCAGTGGGATTTTCAGTCTCCTGCAATCCACCAGACTTTAGCGATGTGGTCGATAGTTCCTCAGGCAAGTGTTCAGCAACAACTGCTGAGTCGCCTCCTGATAACTAACGCTGATAATTTTTTCTGATGTTCAGGATTCGAACCCATGGCGTTCAGCGTTATAAGCGGACTTGCTTACCCCAGCGCAACGGTGACCTCCAAGGATACGAATATGGTTTTCAAAAAAGAAAAAAAGATTTCCGCTACATTAGCCTTTATGTACCGTATTTATCTGTTTCTTCATGTTTGCATTTATCTTCTAGTTGACAATCACCTGCAATCAGTGGGTTTTCTAAATTATTCCAGTGGAAACTTCGATTTCTTTATTAGATATTGTCCTCTTTTTGAAATTGTGCAATTCAATTGCACATTTTCTAATGAATTGATTGCCTGGAAAATTTACAACAAATTTAACACTTGTCATAAATTTTATTAACACAGCAATTTGAGCTGGATTCTCCTTGGTATTTCACAGATGCAGTCTCTTCTCACAAATATGTACGAACAACGGAAATAAAATATTTTACACCGAAAACACTTTTAACATTTAACCGCACTCAATTACACTGGCTCAAGTAATGAAAAGAAAATTCAACCAACTCTCTTACAGCCAGTCATTACGGCAAGAGACACGGAAGATGCAGAGCGCAATCTACGAAAGGTGATGCTTAGGGCAAAAAACTGGCTGGACTCCCACAGCTTGCAACTTGCCATGAAGAAGACGGAGTTGCTACTCCTAAAGAGAAAAAATATGTACATAGACGACACACTGGTGAAGACCAAGAGATCGCTCAAATATCTGGGAATTCGCCTAGATACCAAGCTGACCTATGCAGAGCATGCAAATTCGGCATGCGACAACAAACACCGCTAGGATAACGGCGCAACTTAGCCAACTAATGGCAAACATAGGTGGGCCTCTCCTGAGCAGGCGCAGACTCTTAATGAAGACATGCAATAGCAATCTCTTCTATGGGTGAGAAATATGGGGCCAGACACTGCAGACAGCATGCCGAGCGAAATCCCTGCTCTCGGTACAAAGGACGGCGCCTATTAGGGTCATATCATCCTACCGGACAGTGGCGGAGCCAACAGCCGTTGTAATAGCCGGAGCGCCTTCGATGGAGCTTCAGATCAGGGAGAGAACCAGGCTCAACACTGCGAAGTGCAACACCCAGAGAGTACAGGGTGAGATACAAACAGATCATATACGGGTCATAAGAGAGAGGACTATCGACTATGGACTATGGCTATGGCAATAATGGTGAACGAATGAGAACCATAATGGATTAAGTCTAATAGAAGTCTCCGCGGCAAAGTACGCGGTAGTAAGCAGCACCAAATTCCAACAACGAAGGATTCACACGGCTACAGGGCCACATGGCTGTCAACCGATGAAAACGCCAGAACCGAAATATATGATGTTGTGATAGAGGCAAGGCATTCAACCAGCGTGTTAGATGGACAATCGATCCGATTCGGAGAATTACCTTGTTGCAGCAAAGGTTCGCACTCGTCTTAGTCTGGCGAGAAACGTTCGATCTGATACTGCACGGAAGCTGGACATCGGAAAGCTGCAAACATAATGGGTGACATAACGGCATAATCTACTCGGCTAAATCAATTGCTTGAAGAAAGCACTTCTAGTCCGATAGTATAGCAGTCCGAGCCGCTATATCCGTTCTTGGTCGCCAAAAGCCTCCTTCAAGAAACCCATGGTACGACCACGAGAACCAAAAAGCTACTGAAGCCACCATCACCATAAATAGTGCCGACATTCCATTTGCAGATACGCAAATCATGGCTCTTAAAACGTTTGGGGGCGACGTCAACGCCATTATTAATCTTCTTCGGGGATCCATTATAAATCTTCTTCTTATTTATACCCACGACGGAAGGATGGGGGTATATTCGTCTTGTCATTCCGTTTGCAACACATCGAAATATCCGTTTCCGACTCTATAAAGTATCTATCTAGCCTTGTCCGTCCGTCCTTCCGTCTATCCGTCTGCCTGTTGAAATCACACTTCAGTCTTTAAAAATAGAGATATTTAGCTGAAACTTTGCACAGATTCTTTTCTTTTTGTCCAAAGGCAGGTTAAGATCGAAGATGGGTTTTGTCGGACTATATCGTTATATAGTCACCATATAGACCGATCTGCCGATTTAAGGTCTTAGGTCCATAAAAGTCACATTTATTATCAGGTTTCGCTAAAGTTTGGGACAGTGAATTGTATTAGGACTCTCTATATCCTTGGCCAGGATCGCTCCAGATTTGGATATAGCTGTCATATAGCTTGATGTCAAATCTTGGCTCCATTAAAGACATATTTATTGTTCGATTTCCCTGAAACTTATGACAGTGAGGTGTTCTGGGACTCTCGATGTCCTTGTTGCATTTGGCCCAGATTGGTCCAGATTTGGATATTGCTGCCTTATAGACCTGTCTCTCGGTTTAAGGTCTTGAGCCCATTAAAGGTGCATTTATTGCCTGTTTCCGCTGAAATTTGGAATTGCGAGTTGTGTTAGGCCCTTCGATATTCCTGAATAATACGGGCCAAATTGGTCCAGATTTGGATATAGCTGCCTTATAGGTCTTGGGCCCATTAAAGGCGCATTTACTGCCCGATTTCGCTGAAATTCGGGATTGCGAGTTGTGTTGGGCCCTTCAATACCCCTGTTTAATTTATGATCCCAGATCGATCCAGATTTTGATATGGCTGCCATATATACCGATCTCCCAATTTAAGGTTTTAGACCATTAAAGGTGAATTTATGACCCGATTTTGCATAAATAAAGCACAATGAGTAATGTTAGGACCCTTGACATTCGCACCAAATATGGTCAATTTTTACGGGTTATGGGCTACTAATCCGATGCCCCAACCCATCTTTTTAACGTTCTATGGGTAAACTCGTGGCACAGTTAAGCTCACTACCTTAACCGGATGTTAAAGCTAGCTACCCAGGTGACACCACAGGGAGGATTTGTGTCCATATTTGAGATAAAGGAAGTCCACCATGTCAAAACCAATAAGAACCGTTGCTTGGTTTCCAACACTCCCAAGTCACCACCTTTATTTAAATGGTGGGGTGAACTCCGCATCCGCTGTATTCTCCGTCTCTTCCTCCTTAGTTGTTGTGGCTGCCAGTTGTGCATTTTATGCGTACTTTCCAATGTTGTCTTATACCCACCACTGGTCGAATTTAGCACTTTCTTACTTGTTATACCCACCACCGAAGGATGGGGGTATATTCATTTTGTCATTCCGTTTGCAACACATTGAAATATCCATTTCCGACCCTATAAAGTATACATATTCTTGATCAGCGTAAAAATCTAAGACGATCTAGACATGTCCGTCCGTCTGTGTGTTGAAATCACGCTGCAGTCTTTAAAAATAGATATATTGCGCTGAAATTTTGCAGAGATTCCTTTTTTGTCCATAAGCAGGTTAAGTTCGAAGATGGGCTATATCGGACTATATCTTGATATAGCCCCCACAAAGATCGATCCACCGATTTAGGGTCTTAGGCCAATAAAAGCCACATTTATTATCCTATTTTGCTGAAATATGGGACAGTTGTAGTAGGCCCTCCGTGTCGTTTATGGTTCAGATCGGTTTATTTTTAGATATACCTACTAAAAAGTTAAAAATTTTGTTTTACACAGTTGAACAATGACTTGTACTTATCACTATTTGGTCCTAATCGGAACATATTGGGTTGCCCAAAAAGTAATTGCGGATTTTTCATATAGTCGGCGTTGACAAATTTTTTCACAGCTTGTGACTCTGTAATTGCATTCTTTCTTCTGTCAGTTATCAGCTGCTACTTTTAGCTTGCTTTGGAAAAAAAGGGTAAAAAAGTATATTTGATTAAAGTTCATTCTAAGTTTTATTAAAAATGCATTTAGTGTCTTTTAAAAAATCAGCAATTACTTTTTGGGCAACCCAATATTTCGATATAGCATTTTTCCCAGGATTTGACGAAAGGTCGTTTACATATATACCCGAGGTGGTGGGTATCCAAAGTTCGGCCCGGCCGAACTTAATGCCTTTTTACTTGTTTTGTCTAATTTGGTCCACGAAGAATAATCCACGCTCCTTCTGTGCTAAAGCGACGTTTGGATGAAGGGGATTGGCACACTTAGTTCCATTTGAGGACGCGGCCGGTTGAAGATTATCAACTCCTGCAGGATAACCTGATATCATTTCCACTGAAACTTCCAGATTTGATTTTTTGAATCTCTAAAGGGGAGTAATTCTTATACAAAATGGGTTGTGTTACACCTGAATGTTAAGTTGTGTTACACCTATCCCAAATATCAATCAAATCGGTTTAGATTTGTTTTTACCTCCATTCCGCTCCTTGCTCTGTTCAAAGTGATAATGACAACTCCTATGAGCCACAGTAGTTATATTTCGACGACGATGATACAGAATAAAGTGCAATCAGGCATGAAGTATAACAACACAACAACAATTTCACAATTCAAAAATTACAACAACACAACAATCAGCAGCACCACAGAGAGAGCTAGCTTGGGATACAGACAACAACAACAATTTTACAGATACTAAAGCAAACAGGACAGAAAACACAAAAATAAAAGTAAAAGAAAAGCAACAACAAAAGATGAAGTCAAGCAAGGACTTAATGGTTGATTGGGCTACAAGAATCAAACCGAAACGATGGCAGGGGACTCGACCGACGACTCTATGAACTATGAGATCTGAGTTTATTTTACCAAGAATCAAAAAAAAACCGCCCTCCCAAAAAACAAAATGAGAGCAAAACAACCAAAAATATATTCTACCATTTATTGGCCACACTGAAATTCATACTGAAATGGGTTGAAGAGTTCCAAGTTTTACCAATTGCAGTGGACCTCACAAAGTGGAAAAGTGGAAGTATTTGTTGTGTGAAAAAAGGACAAGATAGCATATGTTCGAAATGCTTAGTCTGCAGGGCAAAGGAAGGATGTCCGTCTATTTCCTCCCAACGTATCAATTGGATTAGAGCGGCAACGAGAATACAAACATATGTTGATTTTTTCGGCCAAAGAGAACCTTGAGTGAATTCGTAATGAGCAGAACATAATAAAAATGTATGTTCAGTTTAGGTCGATTAATATGCAATGGATTACTGTCGAGATGAAAGTGTTTTTCTTTGAAAAACTTTCTGTTTTTATATGAGTTTAAACATTTCATTTCGATTGTAAAATTTAAAAAAAAGGGTTTTGTTCTCAGACCTTAGAGTGCCTTGATTAAGAAAACAAAGTTAAGGGTAGCCAATGAGAATTTTATTGCTGGGACAATTTTGGGAGCAGTGATACGATAGCAAGCATATTTTAACAAGATGTTTAAATAGTTACGAGAAACATTTTCCGTAGCGTTTTTTTTTATTCTTTAAGCTAGAGTCACTTAAACTACTTCTAGATATAAATATCCTGGGTATTTCTCCGAGAGACGCATTATAAGTTGTAACTTAGGTTAGGATGAAAAGAGGGTGCAAATATTAATACGCCCCATGCCACTATGGACAAACACCTAAGCCAGTAATCGGCTTGTTGTGCGCTCTTAACACAAAGCGAGCTATGATCAGATTCGGACCATAATGGAATGAATGTTGGAGACCATGGTAGAAGTCATTGTGTAAAATTTCAGCCAAATCGAATAAGAATTGCGCCCTTCAGGGGCTCAAAATGTAAAATATGGAGATCGTTTAAAAGGGGAGTTGTGTTAGGCTATAGACCGATTCGGACCATATTTGAGACGTATGTTGAAGGTCATGTTGTAAAAATTTCACCCAAATCAGATAATAATTGCGCCCTATAGAGGCTCAATAAGCCAATATCCCGGTTTATATGGCAGCTATATCGGAGAAATCGGATAAGATTTGCGCCCTCTAAAGGCTCAAGAAGTCAAGACCCTTGATCGGTTTATATTACAGCTATATCAGGTTATGTACCGATTTCACCCATACTTGGCACAGTTGTTGAAAACCATCACAAAACACCTCGTGCAAAATTTCAGCCAAATCGGATAAGAATTGCGTCCTCTACTGGCTCAAGAAGTCAAGATTTAAGATCGGTTTATATGGCAGCTATATCAGGTTATGGACCGATTTGAACCCTATTTGGCAGAGTTGTTCAAAGTTATAATAAAACACGTCGTGCAGAATTTCATTCCAATCGGATAAGAATTGCGCCCTCTTGAGGCTCAAGAAGTCAAGACCCCAATCGGTTTATATGGCAGCTATATCAGGTTGTGAACCGATTTGAAGCCTATTTGGCAGAGTTGTTCAAAGTCATAATAAAACACGTCGTGCAGAATTTCATTCCAATCGGATAAGAACTGCGCCCTCTAGAGGCTCACTCAAGAAGTTAAGATCCCCAATCGGTTTATATGGCAGCTATATCAGGATATCATCCGATTTAAACCATATTTGATGCAGTTGTTGGATATCGTAACAAAACACGTCGTGCAGAATTTCATTCCAATCGGATAAGAATTGCGCCCTCTAGTGGCTCAAGAAGTCAATATTCAAGATCGGTATATATGTCAGCTATATCAGGTTATGGGCCGATTTCAACCATACATTGCACAGTTGTTGGAAGTCATGACGAAACACGTGATGCAAAATTTTAGCCAAATCGGATAGGAATTGCACCCCCTAGAGACTCAAGAAGTCAAGACCTCAGATCGGTATATGACAGCTATATCAGGTTATGAACCGATTTCAACCATGCTTAGCATAGTTATTGGAAATCATAACGAAATACATCAGGCAAAATTTCAGTCAAATCGAATAAAAATTGCGCTCTCTAGTGGCCCAAGAAGTCAAGATCCAAGATCGGTTTATATGGCAGCTATATAAAAACATGGACCGATATGGCCCATTTACAATCTCAACTGACCTACACTAAAAGAAAGTATTTGTGCAAAATTTCAAGCGGCTTGCTTAACTCCTTCGAAAGTTAGCGTGCTTTCGACAGACAGATGGACGGACGGACATGGCTAGATCGACCAAAAATAAGATGATTCGAGCAGTTACAAACAGAATGACCAAATTAATGAACCCCCATCCTATGGTGGTGGGGGTTGCATGCACATGGTCTTAGATATGCCATATGAATTGGCTAGACCCAGAGGTTTCAATGTTAACCCAGAGAAAACTGAAATATGACTGTTCTCGAGGAATACGCGGTATAATCGAGGCGACGATAGGAAACCTGGAAGGAAGGAAAGAGGTTTCCGATCGGATACCTGAGAAGAAGCTTGAGGACGAGTGCCAGGCACTGCTGCCATCGGCACAGTCTTGGATTGACGGAACCCAAGTATTGCCATCTGGAAGATCATGTCACACGGATGGATCAAAGCTAGAGGACAGTGTGAGCCTGGGGGTCTACATTGAGAACCCAGGGACTGAGATCTGTTTTAGACTGCCTGACCATAATACGGTCCTGCAGGTGATCACGGAACGCGTGAGGTGGTGTGGTGCTTACTCGAGGACGTCGAGTGTGAACATCTTTACGAACAGAAAGATGGCCATAAGGACAATTACAACCTGGACGGTAAGGTCACGAACAGTCTTGCAGTACAAGAAGGAGATTAACGACTTCTCTGAGGATGGCTAAATCCGCATTGTTTGGTTGCCGGGCTAAAGCAGAGTAAGAGGGAATGATAAAGCAAACGATTTGGCGATGAAGACCAGAGGACTGCCCTCAATAAACTTGGTTAACCCGTCCTTTAGGGTCGACGCAGTCCGATTTAAAGGCGTGGACGACGAACGCATGTAACACTGTTCAACAACGAAACAGTCGGTAGGACAATGAAAACTCTTTGGAATGATGCGGATCGTGAGAAGACGAAAGGCCCTTGGACTTGCAAATACTTGTAGCTGTGTGTTCATTACTGGTATATACACCTTCTCACACACAACATTTTTTCCTTTTTTATTTTGACTGAGCGTAGATCATTCAGTATATTAAGCAGGTTGGATGAGTACGGATGATTAACTCGGATAGTGGAAATTTTTAAAGTTTCGGTATAAAAATGCAGGTATGTCCAATTACAAAAATCATTAGAGCAACACATAAATGGCTGTCAGGTACAAGAAAACAAAAACAAGCATTTCTTAGGCACATAGATACATGCTTTGGTAACATTCACACGATAAAGAAATATCCATCACTAAGTTGATATTTAAATGTGCAAAAACAACAACTCCCAAAAATATTGTTTTTTGTTTATAGCATAACGAATACGGCAGATCATTATACAAAACCATAATGGGGTTGTGAGAAAATGGAAGGCTTCGAATATAATTGTGTCTCCTAACATCGAAATAAATCTAAAAATATTCTGAAAGAGTTTGAATTACCAAATGAGATCTTCTCATTACTCTTAAAAATTTGAATCGGCATTATGTTACAACATTAAATAAAACTTGGCATCCTTCTGAATCCGATCTGGCTGAAATTTTGCATGACGTGTTCTGTTATAACTTCCAACTACTGCAATAAGTATGGTTTAAATCAGTCTATAACCTGGTATAGGTGCCATATAAACCGATTTTTAATCTAGAATTCTGTGTGTGTGACTAAAGGGCGCAATTTTTATTCGATTTGGCTGAAATTTTGCCCGAGGGGTTTTGGTATTACTTCCAAAAGCTGCTCTAAATATGGTTGGAATTGGTCCATAACCTGGTATAGCTGTCATATAAACCGATCTGGGGTCTTGACTTCTTGAGCCTCTAGAGGGCGCAATTATTACCCGATTTGGCTGAAATTTTATACAGCGGCTTCTCCCATGACCTTCAAATACGGTCTGAATCGGTCTATAGCCTCCCACATAAACCGATCTCCCTATTTTGCTTCTTGAGCCCCTAAAGGACGCATTTGTTATTCGAATTGGCTGAAATTTTACACAATGACTTCTACTATGGTCTCCAATATTCAATTCGATTATGGTCCAAATCGGCCCATAACTCCATGTAGATTCGGCCTGGCCGAACTTAGCACGCTTTTACTTGTTTTTCTTTAATAACAGCTCCATGAAGCCCATATTTACTTAATTCCTTCAAAAATAACAAGTGAGTCTCTAAACAAAGTATTATTGAATTGTGGTATCTAGGCTGATATGTAGTAAGGATGCGAACCCCCCAACCGACTTCTTTTGTTAGTAAAATAGACTTCCGTATTCCTTGGTGTACTACTAGTTGATTGAAAGATCTAGTTTTCCAAAAACAGACACCCTTTTTCAAGGGAGCTTAGAAACACGGTCTAGTGTTCTTTTTAAGTGGTATTACAATAGTCTGAATTATCGCAAAGAATTTAATTGCAGATTTTTACCAAAACCTAACCTATTTCGGGATTAATTTTTGTATGGGATGCCAAATTGTTTCAATTTTTGCGCCAAAAGTTTTTTGGGGAATATTTACCTAATCTCGTTACTTTGTTTCATAAATAATGAAACATTGTATTCTAGAGCCATATTCAACAGTTTTATTGCACAAAAACCACCCAAATGGAGTGCTGCCTGAATGCTTCAAATTATTAATTAATGTAATCCCCTTAAAGTATGCAATTATTTTTGGGTGAGTCGCTTTAAAATTAAAAAGTTTGCTACTTCACTGATAGGGCAACAGCAGGCAGTGGCATATGCTGAGGGGCGAACAACTCGAATCCATTAAATCAAATATACATTTAGTAACTTAACTTCATTCACCCACTCGCTCTTTCAACCATTTAGCATTATCATGGCTGAAGAACCGTTCTATGACTGCCGTCGTTTCACATTGAGCGCTGGAACACAGGATGGATGGCAGTAGCATTGGCAGCAGGATGTTTATTTTATTATTATTTATTAATAGATTTTTGAGTACACAATGATAGGGGTTTGAAATTCAGTGTTGTTGTAAATCTATAAAGCTGGCATAGCAAGAATGCTGTTAGCCATATAATTCATTGATATTACCAAAGGTTGGCTGATTATAGTATGTTAATCTATGTTATATAAAGTTGTTTACATATTGGAGACTATAAAAAAGAGAAAGTGCTATTTTAAAAGTTAAATTCATTTTGTATAAAGTTTCTATATTTAATACAATTTTCTAAATATTTGTATAGAGATAAAAAATTCGTGCCATTCAATATGCTTATTACTTCGTTTACATTAAGTGTGGGCTTATTAAAGTAAATAATTCTGAGATTTGTGTATATTGGGCACGAGCCGATAAAGTGGAAGGTGTTCTCGGTTTCGTCTGTGTTACAAATTGAGCAAACGCCATCGGTATTGTCTCTGAAAGATCTAGCATTTAAATTAAGTAACCCGCCTCTAGCCTTTACAATGATACTTGTAGCACGTGAAGATAAGTTCGCAGTGAGTTCCGGTATCCTGGTGTATTCAAGCTGTGGGTAAAGGTCATGGAACTGTGAGCCTTTTGCCCTAACCTCAAAATCTAATCTCTCCTTTGATTTAAGTAGTTCTATAACTTCTTTCCAGTACGAGGGTAAATGTGTCGCGTTGTAGTGCAAAGAAAATTGCAGAGATTGGCATATATTGGACCATTCTTCTGCCCAAGACATATTCAGTTCTATGATCTTCAGCGCAAGAATACGTGGTAATCGTCGACAGTCTAGTTGGAGTACTCTGTCAATGTAGCAAAAATGTGTCTTCAATGTAGAACAGAAAAGTGAATTGAATCCAGTTTCCTGATATAACATGTAGTTAGGCGTATTGTTAGGCAGATATAACATTTTCTTAATAAAGAATCTAAACAATTTCTCCACGTCCTCATATCTTACACATCCCCAAATTTCTGCGGCATAACACATTATAGACTTTGAACACGATTCAAAAATTTTAAGTTTATTAGCCTTCGATATTTTTGGGTGATTAATATATCTTGACCAAGTAGAATTTATCGCCATTTTAGACGCAGTGAGCTTGTTCTGAAGATGTTTTCTAAATGATAAGTTGTAACTTAATTCGACACCAAGGTAAGTGTAACTATTCACAATTTCGATATTCTGATTCCCAAACCGCCAATTCAAGTTTCTAGCGACTCTTGTGCCCTTCCGGAAAATAAGTATCTTAGATTTGGCAAGGTTTACCTTCAGACTCCATGTCAAACAATACTCCTCAAGAACGTTAATCATATCTTGTAACCCTTCTGCAGTTTCAGACAGAATGACAATGTCGTCTGCATACAAAAGAACTTTAATGTTAGTATCTGCTACGTTCACACCTCCTGGTAAAGAATCGGGTAAGTCATTAACATATAAAGAGAACAGTACTGGGCTGAGTGTACAACCCTGCTTCACTCCTGTTTCCACCGAAAAGTAATCTGAGAATGCATTTCCGTCCCAGATTTTACTCGTAGTATTTTCATACAATAGTTGCAATATCCGCACAATCTTCGTAGAGAGTCCATAGCTTGACAATTTATAAAATAAGCTGTTTCTGGGGATCAGATCGAAAGCAGATGAGAAATCTACAAAGAAAGCGTAGGTAGCCTTGTTCTTCAAATTATTCAAATTAACAATGTTAACCAGATTGAATATATTGTCAAGCGTGGAGTACTCTTTTCTGAACCCAGACTGGAACTCATTTAGAATGTCATTTCTTTCTATCCAAGCAGATATCCGATTCAAAAGCAAAGAGTTAAAGATCTTACAGTTTGTGTTTAGAAGTGAAAGTCCCCTATAATTAGCCGCAATGTTAACGTCACCTTTTTTAAACAACGGTATCAAGGTAGATTCTCTGAAAGATAACGGAATCCTTTCATTAAGGAATATAGTGTTGAAGACAGCCAATATTTCTTCTAGAAAATTGCGAGGAGCGTATTTATAGAACTCATAAGGGATTCCATCCAGCCCTGGAGACTTATTTCTTCTAAGCCCTTTAATAACAAAGAATAGTTCACACAGTTCAAAGGGAGAGTCAAGGAATGGGTCGACGTAATAAGGCAAACACCAGTGTATGTTCTCGGATTCCTTTCGGTTAAGTAGTAATGCCTTAAAATGTACCATGTAATCATCAGCATTAAGATTTCCTTTTGAATTTTGTGATCTATTCTTCAATGAATTCGACAAGTTCCACCAATCCTTGCTACTCGTTACTCTGTCCAGTCTTCTGAGGTTCTCATTATAATATTCCAATTTCTTCCTACTACATAGTCTTTGAAACTTGGTTCTCGATGAATAATATCTTTTCTTATTAACATCAGTATGGAGAGCCCTAAACGCTTTAAGGTTCCTGCGCATTACTGAACGCAAACGGAAGCATGTCCAATCAAACCACGGCTGTTTAGGCTCAAAAAATTTCCTGTTTGTGTTTTTGACATGTGCCTGTCTAATCTTTTGCGTTATACCGCAGATCATGTCGTCCACAGACATATCTGCACGGTAGTATCCATTCACTGGGGTGTTACCCAGATTTAACCCGTATTGAGTCATATTTCTATCGCTCCAATAAAGTCTTCTAGTATCATTCTGTTTAGTCACATTGCTAGAATGCTTTGGGATTTTAAGCTGGAGACAGATGGGCATGTGGTCTGAAAACGGCTTAGCAAGTATTGCAAAATTCTCAATATATTGCAACAAATCAGATGAGCAAATGCAGTAATCTATCAATGAGCTTCCCATTACACCAAAGAAACTAAGTTTTCCATCCAAATCACCTAAAGTCCTTCCATTTACCACAATACCACCTATGTCCTCAATCATATTCAAAAGCCGTCTCCCTTGTGTATTTATATTCTTATCTTTAGAGCACCTAATTACATTTATATGAGGTTGGTCCCTGATTATATTTTCGTCCAGGACTTGTTGTTCACCTATTCTTGCATTTAGATCTCCCATAATACAGAAGCTGGTTGGATTTAGACTGCTCAAAAATGATATAAACTTATCTGCATCGTTCTTCCAGCTCGTACTATTCAGATAGGTCGGGATAAGTTGGAATAAATTTCCGTCAATATTCACAGATAGCATTGTATGGCTATTGCATTCGGTAAAGTTTAGCTTGTATTTCTTTTTCATTTCTCTTTTGTAACCGAATAGGCAACCTCCACTAGCACGACCCGATTTATGTATTTTAATTGCTTCAACCCAGTGTAGACAATAATTTTGAAAAAATGATGAGAAATAAGTTTGTTTATTAGCAACAACATGGGTTTCAAACAAAAAGAAAATATCAAACTTATTTAAAAAGGTTATAAAGTTTCCAAAATTTAGCGATTTTTCAAGGTTACAAACGTTATAAGCTATTATATGGCACGAATCAGCTAGCTATTGTACATAAGGATTGTTATCGTTTTTATTTAATACTACGTTTTCGTTGCAAACAACCTCACAACTAAAACCGCATTCAGCTAATATATCTTCTAGAAATTTTACATCGTTTGTAGCGGAAGAACGTATCTTTCCATTGAACCAAGTAAAGCGTTTATCGTTGATGTAGATACAAAAATCACCAAGCCGTACTTTTACATCTTTTTTATGCTTAGATATTACTTTGCTAACTTGCCTGAGATTGTATCTAATAGACTGTTCAGCTGCAGTGTAATCCTTCTGAATAAAAATTGCTTGTCCCTTAAGGTTACTTCTAGCATTTAAAACCCTTTGGACTTCGCTGGCGGTACCTAGTGTAAACACAAAAGATTTTCCAGAGGATAGCATTTTGGTGTATGTGACGGTAACATCTACATTCAACACGTCTTTACAGATGTCGGCGAGCTTCTTTTTTGCGGCCGGGATATTATTACAGGATAGTCCACTCACCATGATATTTGTGGTTCTCGATTTCTGGTCAACTAGTTCTAGACGGTTTGTTAATTTCTTTATGTCTTCCTTTAATTTAGAATTCTCATGTTTTAATTCTTCAATTTCATGTTTGATATCCGTCAGATCTTCTTTCTTTGCTACACCCTTCAATTTGTCGTCCAGGACTTCGCATAGTTTGCTCCATGTAAACACGTCTTGATGACTGCTTACACTCATATTTAGGGACGGCGCGTATTTTTTTGGTGTATGTTCTTTATGATCAGGTGATGTCGATAAAAGAGTGCGCTTGCTGCTCATTTAGTATTGCAGTGCACCCTGTGTTTTTCGATAACGATTATTTCTTTTACCAGCTGTATGATGATTATCGATTTGTCCGGCAGTTATAGGTTTGATAGAGCAGTCCAGCTGTTGTTTGTATTTTACTCCTTGTGTTAGTGAAAAATGTGGGCGCCTTCCAGTGATTTAGAAATAGTTTTGCAAATAAGATGAAAAAATAAATGCAAAATTGCGTAGAACTATTCTTCAATAAGGACCAATTTCGTCATCGATGAAACAGCCAAGGTTGTATTATAGTTTGAAGCGCCTATAGTGATGTGTATGAACGTATAGCTTGACTTTGCAGCAAAACAATCAGGAGCGGCCAAAAAACACAACCGTATGCAAATCGAATTGGAAAGAGTATCAGCAGGATGAATGAATGAAAGAACGTATGGATACTGATGGGTATAGTCGTTGGATACCTATAGCGCTGGTCACAGCATGCTACTGTTTAAATTGCCGCCAAACTTTAGCATGTTTAATGTGGTAATGCATATTGCACTAAAAATTCACCACCCGCTGTGTGATCACCACCAACAAAGCCACTGGCAGCAATATGAGAAGAAGTAGTAGTCTATGCCATAGTAACTTTGAGGGCCAACAAGCGAATCGAACAAGCAGTAAGCAAAAATACATAGCCAGGCAAAACCGACCTTGGTATGACCTAAAAATTATAGAAATGAGGAGAGACAATAGATACACAATTCAGTGGAGATAAAATTTCTTTTGTAAAATATGGAATATAGAGCTGCATAAGCCTGGAGTTACCATATGGTTTTGTTTTTTGTTTTCTACTGGAGGCCACCGTAGAGCAGAGGTTAGCATGTCCGTCTATGACTCTGAACGCTTGAGTTCGAATCCTGGTGCGAAAATCAGAAAAAACTCTAACATTTGTGGCTTGATATGAGTCTTAACATTCATCAACCAACTTAATGCAGTAAAATGTTTCCAAAGTCTGGTCTGGCAGATCGTTAAGTAGTGAGTTCCAGAGACGTACAGCGAATAAGAACATATGCCATTCAGAAACAAGTCCCGATAAATTTTGGGAATGATTTTTTTACCTCTAATAGATCTGGCAAAACCAATGAATCCATACAAATATTGTGGTGCCTGCGTGTAGATCAGGTACAATAAGTGCTGTAAGGAGTCGCGCCGTCTCAAGCCAAATACACAACGAGTAACGCTATTCAAAAAGGTGTTTAGCTTACGTCTACTAACCGAGTTGCAACTCACAGAGTAGAGAATGCCAGGAACAAGATAAATCTTTGCCAAGAGAGACCTAACCCGCAGCGGAGTAACCGATTGAGTGGCCCATAGAGCACACAATTTTGAATATCCCTGAACAACGACAGAGTCGATATGATTACTCTAAGTCAGAGTACTGTTAATAACCACGCCCAAGTTCTTTGCATGAGGAACGATTTCCAATCTAACGTCGTTAATGAATGAATACCCACATCACATGAAAAACGAGACAGCCTGTTTCTGATAACAATACACACTTGGATTTTACAGGGTTGAGACACAGGCCATTGGCTTTCGCCCACGTGCTGACTCTTGACAGATCATGATTAAGCAGATGTATGTTTTCAGCAATTTCATCCCTCGGACTGCCGATATATATCTGTACATCGTCATCAATTGACTCACCAAGTCGTCACTGTACAATGAAAAGAGAAGAGGACCCAGAATTGATCCCTGAGGAACACCTTTTAAAAAGAAGCAGAGGCGACGATATAGAAGACATATAACTGATGGACTGAATGCGGTGTGACAGGTACGACAAAATAAGACGAACGGACGTAGACTCATCTTATCACATAACAAGAAATAATCCACAGTGTCAAATGCCTTAGAATGGTCAAGAAGAACAAGGAAATTTATCTTGTCATTCTCCAAATTGATCCTGATCCCCTCAGTGACCTCTGCCAAGGCAGTTGCGCAGTTGTGGTTGGGACGAAACCCGGAATGTCTCAAATATAACAATGAGTTCTCGTTGACAAAAGATGCCATTTGCAAATACAGCAAATCTGAAAGACCTTTTGACAAGTAACAAAGAATCGCAATTGGTCTATATTCCTTGAAATTCTGAGGCAGTGGAATGACCTTTGCATGCTTCCACGCTAATGGAAAATAACTCGTGGTCAAAATCCTATTGAAAACATAGGTTACATGAGGAATAATAAGGGGGAGAGTAAGAGTCTTACAAATCTAGGATCAATGCCATCAGATCCGACAGCGTTAGACTTTACAGTCGCGACACACTCAAGGACATCGGCGGGACCGCAATACAGCTGAAGCCAAAACCAGAGTCGTCATCGAGAGAGGGGGAGTTATTGAAGCAATAGAAATTGGGATCAACTGGGATCTGTGGGACATTAACAAAGGCAGACTTTATAGTCGCCACACACTCAAGGACATCGGCGGGACCCCAATACAGCTGAAGCCAAAACCAGAGTCGTCATCGAGAGAGGGGGAAATATTGAAGCCATAGAAATTGGGATCAACTGGGATCTGTGGGACATTAACAAAGGCAGACTTTATAGTCGCCACACACTCAAGGACATCGGCGGGACCCCAATGCAGCTGAAGCCAAAACCAGAGTCGTCATCGAGAGAGGGGGAGATATTGAAGCCATAGAAATTGGGATCAACTGGGATCTGTGGGACATTAACAAAGGCAGACTTTGTAGTCGCGACACACTCAAGGACATCGGCGGGACCGCAATACAGCTGAAGCCAAAACCAGAGTCGTCATCGACAGAGGGGGAGATATTGAAGCCATAGAAATTGGGATCAACTGGGATCTGTGGGACATTAACAAAGGCAGTCTTTACAGTCGCGACACACTCAAGGACATCGGCGGGACCGCAATACAGCTGAAGCCAAAACCAGATTCGTCATCGAGAGAGGGGGAGATATTGAAGCCATAGAAATTGGGATCAACTGGGATCTGTGGGACATTAACAAAAGGCATCATTAAGCCCATTGATGTTCAAGTTTGTTGAACATCTATTTGTATCTTTCACAATTCCTATGTCTCGAATAACCTTCCAATTTCTCTTGGAGCCTATTGCAGAAGTAAAGCGTCTGTAATAGTGGTCTTTCTTGGCTATCTGAACAAAAGGCATCATGTAACACAGGCGTTCTGAAACGTCTCCACCTGCGATGTGACATATTCCTTTGCTGAATAGCCCAACGTATATCCCGTGAGAACCACAGTTTCGATCTGGAGGACACTTCTCTAGTCTTGAGTGGAACCGTAAGTTTCTGTAGGTCACGGATATTCCTCTGTAGAAAGTCAGTTTGTTCATCGATAGTTTCAATACGAAATATTAGATCCCAGTCGATAAGCACAGCACTCGAAAGCAAAAAATCATGGTCGAGACGGGCAAAATCTCTATGTGAATAAGTTTCCCTAGTACTGGTGAGCTCAAACATGAGGCTGACAGTTGGTCGTATAGGAGGACTTTAGAAGTACCACTAACAAAGTACAGATCGAGAAGCGTGTTGGAGGATGGGGAAAAATTCATGGGAATTGTTGAATTGACAGGCAAAAGCCCCAAGGAAGACATTTCAAACATCAAGCCCGTGTCCTGTAAAAAAGTTAGAGCTGAAGTCTCCAGCAACCACAATGTCTAAGTAAGCAAGAGAGAGAGAGAGAGAGAGGGGTTCAAGGACAGAAAAAAAAATCTCGCGTATCCGTACGGAGCTTGTCCGCATACCACTAAGAGCTTGTTATCGCCAGCAGACACCTCAACAAAAACATACTCAATTGGGCCACCTGGGTTAGACTTTATACATAACTGAGTATTCAGTTAGTTTCTCACATACAGAGCGGTGCCGCCACCACGACGTAATCTAGAAAGATCAATAAACACATCAGGTGTTGACGGATTCAGCCACGTTTCCGATACACACGATATCAATGTCAGAGTTCTCAAAGATCATCTTGAATTCGTGAAGCTTGTTATTCAGGCTTTGGGCATTAATATGACAGATATTTAATCCATTATGTTATCCTAATGCTGACAACATTTGTGAGGTACTATGCCATGTAAAAACTTCTTCACAAATAGGTGTCGTGTAGCGGTGGCGTTCGGACTCCGCTATAAAAAGGATATTCCTTATGATGGAGCTTAAACTCATTGATATGTGAGGAATTTGCAATGGGCAAATTTGCATTTGATGAGGAAAAAAGGTCAACCGCCGAAGTTAGTATGTAAGCCTGTGATACCGATTGCCTGAGCTCGAGTCCTGGTTAAACACAAGAAACAAATGTTTGCGATGATTATCCCCTCAATGAAGCTTTCAATATTTGTGAGAACTACGGTGTCACTCAGAGGCACTACGTTCGTACTTGGCTATGAAAAGGAGGTAACTTTCATTAAGTCAAAATTGAAATCGGACAGCTGTCCTAGATATGAGAAAATTCTGGCAGCAATTCCCTAAGGTGATGACAATTTGAGAAAGTGAAAAGTAATCAACTGTTACCCAAAATATTCAAAAATGGTACATCTCGGAATTTGGTCTGTTTAATTTCAATTTCTGCATTCTCCATGAGAATAACTGCCAAAAAGGATTCAATGTCGGCATATATACTCTGCCCTTCTAATTTCGACTTAATTCTGCTATAGGGTATCACCATTACACCAAAGACAAACACACCAAGCAACTAAAAATGGATATGCGAAAATTGAGCGTTAGCATTCGGAAAAACCTATGGGAAAATATACGTTCGAACCAGCGAAGTGGAACTTTTTAATGCAATAACTTAGCAAATGTGCTAAACAAGAGAAATCCTCCTCCAAATATATGTGTATGTGAATTCAGTGAAATGGTCGAAGGATAACTATGCTGTGTAATGTAATAATGGTTACATTTGAAAACAGGAATCCCACCAAAAGCTAACATGCACAACATTATGGCGATCGGAACCAAGCCAAAGCAGTGCACACATTTTTGTTGTTCATCTTTTTGAAGGCATTCGAACATTTTACAGTGACTTGAATAAGGGAGAGAGGAGAAAGGCAAATTAAAAATGGAAGAGGCTTAAAATTTAAACTATGAAGTTTTACACATCGTAAAAAGGCGTTAAGTTCGAGTGGGGCGAACTGTGGATACCCCGAGTTTATACGTAAACCAACTTTCGTCAAAATCCGATGAAAAAAGCTTACCTTATGCCTCATGGCAGCTTTATCGAAATATTTTCCGATTTGGACCAAATACTAATAAGTAAAAGTCAATGTTCAATTGTGTATAACAAAATATTGTAGCTTTTGAGTAGCTATATATAAAAGTAAACCGATCTGGACTATATACAACACGGATGTCGAAAGGCCTAACATAAGTCACTGTTCCAAATTTCGGCGAAATCGGACCATAAATGCGTCTTTTATGAGCCCAAGACCTTAAATGGAGATATCAATCTATATGACAGCTATATCCAAATCTGGACCGATCTGAGCCAAGTTGAAGAAAAATGTCGAAGAGCTTAACACAACTCACTGTCCGAAATTTCGGCGAACTTGGACAATAAATGCGCCTCTTATGACTCCAAAACCTTAAATTGAGAGATCGGTCTATATGGCAACTATATCCAAAACTGGACCGATCTGCGCCAAATTGAAGAATGTCGAAGGTCCCAACACAACGCACTGTCCCATATTTCGGTGACATCGGACAATAAATGTGCCTTTTATGGGCCCAAAACCTTAAATCGAGAGATCGGTCTATATGGCAGCTAAATGTAAATCTAGACCGACCTAGGCCTAATTGAAGAAGGATGTCGAAGGTCATAACACAACAAACTGTCCCAAATTTCGGTGACATCGGACAATAAATGCGCCTTTTACAGAATCAAAACCTTAAAGCGAATGATTGGTCTATATGGCAGCTCTATCCAAATTTAGACCGATCGGTGCCATAATTTAATTCACTGTCCCAAATTTCAAAGTGCCTTCGAGTTAACAGAGGGTCCATGATTATGAATATATAAAGTTTGTCCCGGCCAAAGCATTTTCACTCGCTTGCCTTCAAACAAAACATTAGAGACCAGGCTGCACTGTGCAATGTCCTCTGGTTCGACATGGAGTGAAAGGTTTTTGTTTTTTTTTTCCTTGATATTTTTCCAGCCCTTCTTTTATTGTTTATATTGGTTATAGACGTAAACACAGCCTGGTATTCTCCTGCTCGGCATGCTTAATTTATTTAATTTATGTAAATTTTCATTTGTCTGTTGCTGTAGAAAATTTTTATAAAGCTGGGCGGTGGGGCGTCTGCAATGGCTATGCAGCTGTAATGGTTTCGTCAATCAGATGGACGGGTGGGAGACCGCAACATTATGCCAACCGTAACAACAACAAATATCAGTCAGGGCGAGGGACACAACAGAAACCAAAAGGACCCCAACATCTTCTCATTATTAATGGACTAATTAAAGAGGCGATGCAAAGCAGACCTTTTGAAATTTTGGGTGAAATTAGATTAGGTTGATGCTGCTTGGAATGTTGGTTATGCTTTTTTTAAACAATTCGTTAAGGACTATCACTTAGTCCAGACATATCATAGACATACTTTCCCTTTCGTCAATCAGTATGAGCTTTTTTTGGGAAAGTTTACGAATATTGAACAGATATTTTTTGTGCTTCTAAAAGTCAAGATAAACAATTTTATGAGAGCTTAAGGTAAATCTCAATGGAGTAAAGAATAGCAAAGCCATTAAGAGAGAGGAAAGCCATAATGAAGTGCAGAGTAAACAATAGGTGCATCAATGCTCTCAAGGCCTTATAAGCAAAATCGGGTAATGTTTTAAGAGGGATATAGGAATCTCAAAAACACATCCAAGTTTGGTCGTTATCACAGCCATAAGCCAATGTTATTAACCATTATTATTCCAAAATTTTATCTTCTCCTACTACTAAACAGGGTTCCGATGATGGCACCATTACCTACTCCCATTTATTTAAGATTTGGAAGGCTAAGTAAGGTAAAGATCGTAGTATTGAAACACCAGGCAGGACAGGAAATGAAAACCCAAAACAGCTTAACGAACAGGGACCCACCGATGGAACCATTACCGAGTTTATAAAGAGTCGGAAGACTAGACTAGGCAAAAAACCTAAAACGATGACATTAGGCAGTGCAGTGACAGGAAAGTCAATGCAGTCTAAAGAACAGGGAGTAAACGATGAGATCATCACCTGGTACCAAGATACCCATTTACTGGAGGACCAATGATTGAGATAATCCAGATAAATCTCCACCGGAGCGACACTGTTACACACGCTGTGATGGCGAAAATCAGCAAGGGCAAGAATCATATTGCCTTAATTCAGGAGCCATGGACGACCCGGAATAAACCTCCACCAGATAAACTTCCACCGGAGCGAGACTGCAACACACGCTCTGATGGAGGAAATCAGCAAGGACAAGATTCATATTGCCTTAATTCAGAAGCCATGGACGAGCCGGAACAAAATTTCTGCTAACACTGGCACCCGGCCGAGGATCTGCGTTATTTGTCATAAAAATTTGAATTTAAAATTTTCCCCAAAGTTGTCAACGTTGGATGCAATAGTGGTGAGACAAAGAGACGGTGGAGCATACCTGGCAACACTGTAACTGCCTTTCGACTCTCCGACACCGCCACCAACGTCGGAGCTGCAACGGCTGGTGAGGAAGGCAGGACAGACAGGAAACGAAGTACTAATAGGGTGCGATGTGAACTCTTACCACATTTCGTGGGGTAGTACCACCACTAATAAGCGAGGCCAAGCCCTGGCAGAGTTCTTGAATACTAACAACCTAATAACACTTAATATTGGCAACACCGCTACATTTGTTAATAGGATTAGGGAAGAGGTTTTAGATGTGACGAAATGTTTGGAAAATCTTATCGATGAGGTTCAGGATTGGAGGGTCTCCATGGAACACTCTTCTCTGACCATCGCTACATTAGGTTTAAATTAGCACGGGCAGCGCCGAATCCGATAAACTTCCGGAATAAGTTGAAAACCAACTGGACAAAATTCGGAATGCTACTCAGAAAAAGACTTGGGCAAGATAATTTAGATTGTCCAAACATAGAAGACATTGACGGCAATATCAATAGGATTACGACTGCACTGGTGGGGTTCTTCGACGATAGTTCTCCTCTTCGGGGAAGGAAATCAGCCCAAGAAAAACCCTGGATGACCGGGGAGATTCGCAATATTGGGAAAGAGGTCCGCAGACTTTTTAACAGAGCACGTCGTAAAAAGGCGGAAGTTTATTGGGATGTGTATTGCACACTGCTCAAGGAATACAATACGATCATCAGAGCGGCAAAACGTGCCTCCTGGAAGCTTTTCTGCGAATAGGTTGATAGTGTTAGTGACGTCTTCAAGATAAAAAAGTTTCTCTCAAAAACCCATGTCCAAACTGAAAGTTTAGTGGACGACATGGGAGTGAGAGCAGAGACAACTGAGGACATGTTGAGGCTTTTGATGAAAACCTATTTTCCATTGGATACGAAGGGACTCAAGGAGACACCGGAATCTTGGAATATGGACATTGGTCGAAGGTTTAAAATGACGAAATTTATGGTGAAGGAATCCTAGAGGAGCTTCAAACTATTTAAGTCACCCGGACCTGATGGAATATTTCCGGCGTTACTACAGAAAGAGGCAGACTATCTGGCGCCTAGTCAGGCCAATATTTTCACAGCGTATGACTTGCAAATACTCCGAAAGCTTGGCAGGAGGCAAAAGCGACACCAAAGGCCTACACACCCATAAGCCTTAGGTACTTTCTACTCAAAACCATGGAACGTATTGTGGACATCATGATAAAGAGTAGGACATCCAACGAACTGCTCAAATACAATCAGCATGCCTATGTCAAGGGAAGGTCGGTGGAGACTGCCCTGCACGAGGTTGTGCATAAAATAGAAGAATCCTTCGAAGCCAAAACGCACACACTGATGGTATGCATTGACATCGAGGGGGCTTTTAATAATGTGCGGACCGACACACTGATACAATCTTTAGACCAGCACCGGGTGGACCTGGTCCTTAGAGACTGGATAAACCATATGCTAAGGAACAGGTAGATAAATTGTGTGTCCCATGGCATAAGTATAAGGCAAAAAGTGGCACAGTGGGCATTTTATCGCCACTCCTATGGGTGACCACCTTAAATGACCTATTAAGGAGGCTGACTGAGGAGGGATTTGAACCCATCTGCTACGCAGACAAAGTTATAATACTTCTAAGAGGTGAGAATCCGAAGGAGCTATGAAGAAGGGCCGAAAGGGTCTTGCATATGGCATATGACTGGGCTAGACCCAGAGGTCTTAATGTCAACCCAGAGGAGACTGAAATATGCCTGTTCACGAGGAAGACGAAGGTGGGCCAATTCAACGCACCACATTTCCTCAATAAGAAGATTTCGATATCTGACAAGGTCAAATACTTAGGTGTGATCTTGGACAGGAAACTGAATTGGAAGTGTCACATTCAGGAGCGTACTGAGAAGGCTAACAGATGTTGGCCACTATGTAAACGGGCCGTAGGTTCAAATGGGGCCGAGGATAGTCCACTGGCTCTACAGGAGCTTGATTACACCATTAATTACTTGCGCCTCATTAGTTTGGTGGACTGCTATGGAGAAAAAGTGCAACATAAGGACCATACAACAGGTTCAGAGAACATGTTGTCTTGGCATAGGCGGAGCGTTGAGGACTACGCCCACTAGGGCACTGGAGACTATTCTAGATATCCGACCCATTGACATACAGATTAAGTGTGAGGCAGCCACTGCGGCTATGTGACTTAAGGCGATGGGAAAATGGATTGAGGATGGGAGCAGCTCATACCATCGCGGTATAATCGAGGCGACGATAGGAAACCTGGAAGGAAGGGAAGAAGCTTCCGATCGTATACCTGAGACGACACTTGAGGTCGTGTGTGAGCCACTGCTGCCATAGGCACTGTCTTGGATTGACGGAACCCAAGTATTGCCATCTGGAAGATCACGGATTACATAGATGGATCAAAGCTAGAGGACAGAGTGGGCCTGGTGCTTTACATTGAAACCCCAGGGACTGAGATCTGTTTTAGACTGCCTGACCATAATACGGTCCTGCAGGCGGAGATCCGGGCGATCACGGAATGCGTGAAGTGGTGTGGTGCTAACGCGAGAACGTCGAGTGTGAACATCTTTACCGACAGTAAAATTGCCATAAGGTCAATAACAACCAGGACTGTAAGGTCACGAACAGTCTTGCAGTGTAGGAAGGAGATTAATGCCTTCTCTGAGGATGGCAAAATCCGCATCGTTTGGGTGCCGGGCCATAACGAAGTTAGGGGCAATGAAAGGGCAGATGATTTGGCGGTGAAGACTGCCGTCGACAAAGTTGGTTAACCCGAAGCCTTTAGGGTCGACGCAGTCCGAGTTAAGGGAGTAAGCGACGAATGCTCATGCAATATTGTGGAACAGCGAAACGGTCGGTAGGACGGCGAAAATCCTATGGGGGGATTCAGATCGTGAGAAGACGAGGCTTTTACTGAAATGGAGCAAGAAGAAGGTCAGTATAGCTATTGGTATCATAACGGGACACATAGGACTACGAGCTCACTTATACAAAATCTGTGTGGCAAGTTATAGCATTCGTACGGCATGCGGGGAAGATGATAAGACGTTGGAGTATTTCCTTTGTCATTGCCCGGCTTTCGCGTCCAACAGATACCGGCACTTAGGTGGAGGCACAACACCAAACATGAACTAACTTAGGGGAGTGGTATTGAGAACAATTAAGGATTTTGTAAGTAGCAAGGAATTCCTAACTTAGATTTTTTTTAGAAGTTACTTTATAGTTTTTAGAGCGCACAACAAGCCGATTACTGGCTTAGGTGTATGTCCATAGTGGTATGGGGCGGATTAATATGTGCACCCTCCTTTCAACCTAACCTAACTATTGGGTTGCCCAAAAAGTAATTGCGGTTTTTTTTAAAAGAAAGTAAATGCATTTTTAATAAAACTTAGAATGAACTTTAATCAAATATTCTTTTTTTACACTTTTTTCTAAGCAAGCTAAAAGTAACAGCTGATAACTGACAGAAGAAAGAATGTCAATGCCGACTATATGAAAAATCCGCAATTACTTTTTGGGCAACCCAATAGTAAATTTCCCATGCATTCACATTCATCAGTTGGAATCTTTAAACTACCAATACATTTCTTTGCTCGACGAAAAGGAAAACTATTACAAAATACCGAACGCCGAACACAGAATCCTATCTCTTAAAGACTGTAGCCAGTTCAAATACATTTTGTTATACAAATGTTTTAAGTACTGCGGCATTATTTTTTTTTGTGAAATTTTCATGCAAAATCCAAAGAAACAACAACGTAGATGGACTAAAAAATAGAAGAATAGCTAGAAGCAGCAACTAAGGGATGTTGTAACCACTATGTTGGTTTTACATGCAACTCTGGTTACAATTTTCCTTGTTGCTTGCTACTGTTTTGGTTTCAACGCGTACAGCAAAGTTGTGGGAGAAATGCATAGCGAATATTCGTTTTAAGGGGCTGTTATATTAAGCGAGAGGTATATAAAATGAGTGAAATCTTAGCAAAGAGAATTTCTTTCAAAACATAAACGTATTCTGTAAAAAATGATATACTCCGCCACAAACTACGGTTAGGGTAGCTTGAACAGAGGGTGCAGATATCAATCCGCCCCATGCCACTATAGACATATACCTAAGCCAGTAATCGGCTTGTTGTCCGCTCTAAACACACAAAAAAGTAATCTCGAAAAAGAATATCTAAGTTAGGAATACCGTGCTACTTATAAAATCCTTCATAGTTTTCCATGCCATGCACGTTAGTTAGTTCATGTCTGGTATTGTGTCCCCACCTAAGTACCGGTGTCTGTTGGACGCGAAAGCCGGGCAATGACATAGGAAATGCTCCAACGTCTCATCATCTTCCTCACATGCCCTACACATGCTATAACTTGCCGCACCGATTTTGTATAAGTGAGCTCATAGTTCTATGTGCCCTGCTATAATACCGAAAGCAATACTGACCTCCTTCTTACTTCCTTTCAGTAATAGCCTCGTCTTCTCACGATCTGGATCCCTCCATAGGATTTTCGCCGTCCTACCAACCGTTTCGCTGTTCCACAATGATGCATGCGCATTTGTCGCCCACGACCTTAACTCGGTGAGCTTGTAGTTCTATGTGTCCTGTTATGATACCGAAAGCAATACTGACCTCCTTCTTACTTCCTTTCAGTAATAGCCTCGTCTTCTCAAGATCTGGATCCCTCCATAGGATTTTCGCCGTCCTACCAACCGTTTCGCTGTTCCATGATGTTGCATGCGCATCCTCATCCTCGACCTCAAGGTTCATCTCAGGTATCCGATCGGAAACCTCTTCCCTTCCTTTCAGGTTTCCTATCGCTTATACCGCGATGATGTGAGCTGCTCCCATCCTTAATCCATTCTCCCATTGCCTTAAGTCTCATAGTCGCAGTAGCTGTCTCACACTTAATCTGTATGTCAATGGGTCGGATATCTAGAATAGTATCCAGTGCCCTAGAGGGCGTGGTCCTCACCGCCTATGCCAAGACAACATGTTCTCTGAACCTGTTGTGTGGTCCTTATTTAGCAATTTTTCTCCATAGCAGTTCACCAAACTACTGAGACGTCAGTAAGTATTGGTTTAATCACGCTACTGCAGAGCCAGTGGACTATCTTCGGATTCAGGCCCCATTTCGAGACTACGGCCCATCTACATAGTGTCCAACATCTGTGAGCCTTCTCAGTACGCTCCTGAATGTGACACTTCCAATTCAGTTTCCTGTCCAAGATCACACCAAAGTATTTAACCTTGTAAGATATCGAAATTGTCTTATTGAGGAAACGTGGTGCGTTAAATTGGACACAAAGGTAACATTCTGTCTGTTCCTAGGCGGTTTATTTCCTTTATTACAAGTCTCCAGATATCAACCTATAATATATTCGATAAGCATCTTACCCCTTTCGTTTATATCCGAACTTCCCCATATCTGGTGATATGCATTAGCATCACTTCCTACAATGAGGCTCTTCTTCCCTACTACGGCTTCAACCAGCGACTTAAGGTTTGAAGGCGGCATCTCTGAATTATGTGCCATATATAGGGAAGCCTGCCACTAATGAGACTTACTTATCTCAAGGCTGGCTACTACTAAATCTTCAGTGCTTAGCGACGGAAGAAGACAAACATTTAGACTACCCTTTACAAGAATAAAGGCTCTGTGTCTCCCATTCCCCATACCCTAGAGTAGTTTCAGTCCAAGAATATTTAGTCCACGAACCATTCCTCCACACACCCATGGTTCCTGGATAGGAACCATGTCAAATCCTCCTACCATCAGAAAGACCTTTAGTGCCTCCGAAGCGGTCTTACAGTGGAGGAGAACTATCTGCAGAAACGGGACCACTATTCAGAATTTCCCCCACTGATGCGATAGCCTCATCTTATGGATCTTCCAGGAGTTCATCCTCACAAGATTCGTTCGATCTTGTCATGATAAGTTTCCTTGCGCATCCAGGTTGTCGTTAAGAGGGCATTGGAACCACTCTTCCTCAGGACACAGGACACATCCGTGGCAATTACAGTCCAAATGGATTTTTAACCTGATGTAGAAAAATTCAAATCGGGAGACCGGTATATCTCCCGATTAGTATTTTTCCGGCCCAAGAAACTTAAATGTTTGCCGATTGGGCAGCAATGTTGTATTTCAGGAACAAAAGTGCCCTTTAACTTCATTCATTTGTGTAAGTTTGTAGTAGAATCCATGGTGGTGTGTTCCCAATATTCGTACCGGAACATTTTTACTTCTTTGTTCAAAATGCCTTTTCCTTGGGTATCTGATCATACTACTCTCGCTCTTTCAAATAATGCGTCTATTTTTTCACTTTTCATCGCTGTTGTCGTTAGTTTTAGGTTGCTCCTTTCGTGTCCAATATGTAGTGAATTTGCTGATGTTGCCATGGATGTTGTTGTTGTTATTATATTTTCACATTGCTGCCGCTTTTGTTACTAATTAAAATGAGGTTGTGTTTTTCTTCAACATAGCAAAAATATTAGACCTGCGGTAAGGATATTTTTTTTCAGTTGAACTAGCTGCAGTTAGATTGCAGGCTTAGAAGGGGGTGTCGTCGTTCAGTAACTTAGTTTGTTTTGGTAAAATGTTGCCGATGTGGTTACTGGTAGCGGTCTTGATTTTGCCTGAAGTGAGTTCATGAGAGGATTGCTTTCATCAATGTTGCTATACAATGTCTGCAGGTGTTGCGTTGGT